>NC_134813.1:8068010-8070510 GCF_046742065.1 Oratosquilla oratoria
AGAGATGAGAGTACTGCGAATAATAAAAGGTGTAACAAGGTGTGACAGAATAAGAAATGAAGAAATAAGAAGAGAGCTGGAAATAGAGCCAATATTAGAATATGTAGAGAAAAGCCAATTAAGATGGTTTGGCCACGTCATGAGGATGAATGAGCATCAGTACCCATTAAAATACTACCAGTGGCAGCCACAAGGAAAGCGTTCAACAGGAAGACTCAGGAAGAGATGGAGAGACGGTATCAGACAAGCCATAGAGTCAAGAGGAAGAACTATGGAAGAGGTGGAGAGTGTGCAGCTGTATGCTGATAGGGACTTGTGGAGGGACTTCGTGAGGCATCATCGCTGACAGGGCATCGTCCTACCTTGTGTATGGTGAGAAAGGTGATATATATATATATATATATATATATATACATATATATATATATATGTATATATATATAATGTATATATACACACACACACACACATATATATATATATATATATATATATATACATATATATATATATATATATATATATATATATGGTATGTGTATGTGCATATAATACACACACACACATGTATATTATTTTTTTACAGTCTATAGAAAACACATCCATTCAGGTAGTTATCTTCACTTTTTTAGCAACCATCCTGACAAAGTCAAGAAGAGCGCTGCCTCCGGCCTTTTCTTGAGAGCTTAGAGGATTTGCAGTCCTAGATTCTTGGACCGGGAAATCAACCTCATCAAAAGGCAACTTTTGAATTTGGCATACCCGTCCTGGTTCTTGGATCAAGCCCTCAGCAAGGCTAGAGCCAGCTACTTGAAAAATTCAGTTCCCACCACACAACCCTCTTTCAAAGATGTTCTAAAAATTCCATATTGTAACTCCATCAGTTCTTCTTTTAAATTAATTCCCAACAAGTGTCTCACATTTGCGTATCATTATCCCAACACGGTTCACAAACAAATTGTTTATGTTCATCAAAGGTTGAAGGGAAATGAGTCCCCAGGAGTGTATAGCCTTCCTTGTAAAGATTGTGATTTGATGTACCTTGGTCAAACCGGAAGGGATCTTAACACCAGGTTAATGGAGCACAAAAGATCCATCATGTATGCCCAAGAAAATTCCAAGGTGTTCCAACACGTCAGTATCAAAAATCACAGTCTTGACTGGGACAAGGACAAAATTCTGTTCAAGTCCAACTGCAGTTTTAGAAGAAAAATTGTTGAATCAGCCTTAATCGAAGAATGTCCGAACTTGAACATCTCCAAAGGTCAATGGTCCCCGGACATTATTTCACGGCTAGCTGTGAGCCGCTTGGTGAAGAATTATCACCCTCCTGACTCTTCCCGCCCTTTCCCATGACCTCACACTTCCACCCTTCTTCCCCTCACCTCTGACTCCGCCCTGCGAGACGGGTCATCCTGTTTTTAACTCTGCGTGTTTACCTTCTTCACATATCTCTTTGTACTTATGTCTCTGCAAATTCTTGTAATCTGTACTTTCCTGAGGAGGGCTATAGCTATTAGCCGAAATATAGAAGTTACACATTCTTCTAAAGTTTCATTTTTATTCCGACTGTGGGTTCTTCGTGAATATATATATAATATATGTATATATATTTTATATATATATATATATACATACATACATACATATATATATCAAGTAACGGAGACGCCATAGCACATGAGTAAAATAAAACTTAAACCCACTCTCGGAGAAAGATAAGCTGAGATACAGAGTAAACCGTATATTTCGACCACTAACTGTAGTCCTCTTCAGCAGTTACAATTATTGGGTACATAGACAAGAACTTATATATAGAGGAGGAAGCTACAATAGGGATCTCAGTAAGCTTCAGGTCACGTGCCCTGACTGAGGTCGGACGTTTCGTCCTCTGGAGATGAATTTATTAACTGCCATACTAATAATGGCATCTGGTGACCATTGACTTTTAGAAGTGCTATAATTTGGGAATTGTTTTATTTATGAGGACTCAATAATTTTTCTTTTAAAACTACAATGTGATTTATATACTGTAGCTGCATTCTTCCAATCAATTCTGTGATCTAAAAGACTAAAATGGAGTAATACAGCAGATTTTTCTTGGCCGTATTTTAATGAATTTTTATGTTCTTTGGCCCTAGTAGGTAGATCACGTCCCGTTTGTCCCCAGTACACTATCACAATCGAGGGTTGTCCCTATTAGATGTTCGGTGATGGACACTTACTACTTTTTAAAGAATATTATTTGGGTAACTAAATGTGATCCTGATTTGGTTGTTAGGTAATAATTTTGATGCGGCATGGATTTTTAGTCAGTGATTCATAAGTATCCTTATCTGCTAACAAATCAAGGGCTTTGGCTTCATAACCACATTGATCGAGAAGTACTAATCTCCCCCCATTATCTGCTCTAGAAAAAATAATGTTGGTGTGGTTACTTAAACTCTCCACTGCTCATTTAAGTCGTTTAGGTAAACCATGATATTGTTTTTTACAAAGG
>NC_134813.1:8093010-8098010 GCF_046742065.1 Oratosquilla oratoria
TGATTCTTTCGAATATGTATACAGTGTGAACAACTGTCTGTCTGTAATGATTTTGTAATCTAGGAGGACGTGATATGAAATGAATACAAAACTAGAACAATTTAATTATCTTGATTCGATAACCTTCCGTGCCTAGGTCGAGGTGTTTCTAATATTCTAACTTCTAATTTTTCAATTTTCTGTTCCCAACATGTCATTGCCCATTTGATGATGCAACTTGCAGAGTTCGATTGATTTCGTTAGGTTATCCTCTATTAGTATAATGCTCCCGACACACGCGCGCGCACGCACACACACACACACACACACACACACACACACACACACACACACACACACACACACACACACACACACACACACACACACACACACACACACACACACACACACACACACACACACACACACACACACACACACACACACAAACACACACACACGTACGCACGCACGCACACACACACACACACACACACACACACACACACACACACACACACACACACACACACACACACACACACACACACACACACACACTTATAAAAGAATTCAAGGGAAAGTTTGACAATTGGAGAAAAAAAGAAGGGCCCCAAGAAAATTATTCCAAATCCGTGAACTACAACTAGGTAAACACACACACACACATACAAGCGCACGCATGTCATACACACACAAGTTAATTTATGATATTGTATTGGAATTATAATGAGGTACACTAACAATAATAATATGCAAAAGTATACTAAGTATACCTACTCTCGTATGTGTTTCAACCAAATTATAAATCGTATGTCAATGTGTAGAATATTAAAGATAACATGCACAACCGCTTGATAATCACAGATGCGACTTGTTAAACATGTTCTAAAAGATGTTTTATGTTTACGTAAATTTCCCGAGAAAAAAAAGATAAATACTTATTCATAGGATGAGATTTCAAATGAATATTGATGCTGAGTTACGTACCGCTTCACAGGAGATCTTGGGCTACATTGAAAGCTGAGAGACAAAGAAGAGGGCAGCTTCGGATTTATTGAACCCTTTTCCACTTGAAGAGGATCTTAAAGTGAATGAGCCTCTTAGAAGCTTTGAAAAGGTACCTGGGATTGAGTAAATGACAAAGGTAGGTTGCCTAGAAAGAGAGAAGGTCAGAGTATATCAGAAACGAAGTTGTATATCATGGAAACAATAAAAGGAAATTGAACACTTGATTTTAAACGTTGTACGCAGAAGTCGTGCGCGATATATGGATTCTTTAACAATTAATGAGAAAAATGGGAAGAAATGGGTAAGGAGAGAATGGAGGTCGTCACGTCGGCTTGAGGAGAAGAGATGAGGGAGATAGGTCAGCGTATGGGTCAGGTTTGAGAGAAATTAGAACAATGAATATCAATAGACATCAACGCTGTAAAGGCATATTGTACATTTCATGTTTTACAGAACATTCTTAAAGGAAAATTCATAATGATAGATCAAATGAGCAGGTGTAAATTGGAATAACATTCAATCAAGAACATAGTAGTTTAGTACTAGAAATGAGGATGTGAAAGTGCCATACTGGACTACTCTGATAGGTTCTTCAGGTACAAGTCCCTATAGAAGGAAACAAAAATGTTACAAAGTATTGTTTGCTATAAATAGGAGAAAATGGAGTTTCATCATAAGTTAAACACTCATAACTGATGAGACAAAAATGCTCTAATGTTGATCTTCATGAAGTAAAGAATCAAAAGGGAAAAAGTCGTTCTATATATGAGGATTGTACTTTAAGGAAAAGAATAAAGAAGAAGAGGAACGACAGAGATGTAGGGAGATATGAGTACATTTATAAGTTATGGAGAGTAAGTTAGTAAGATGAAAGGTTATGTGTTGAATTTAACATATAAAAAGAAGAGAGACTTACCATACACATGATGACTGTATCCTGGGCTTTAGAAAAAATTTACTCTTTAGAATATATATATAATAGATTTTCCTTGGCTAAATGAATTCGCCTATTGGTAGATACCAAAGATAGATAAGTAGACAAACAACCCTTGAATGTTTAATTGAGATATGGAAGAGCCCCAAAGTAGGCAATGGTTTATGTAGGCATAACTAAATTAGCTTTCTGTTAACCCTCAATATATACATATATATATATATATATATATATAAATAACTGGATAATCACCCAGGACGATATAAAAGCCTCTCTATCACTAAAATAAACGAAAAACGAAAGTTTCACTACACTGTTCTTCAAAGCACCACGGCGTCCCTCTGCAGTCATTTTCATTACCACATGTTTTTAATCCAATTATCGTAAATTCTGTTTTTATTTTGTAACAAGCACCTGCTTCGTCGCTATAGCTACACCGGGGGTGCTTGGCCTGCTGCCCCCTGTTTTCAACAGTTAAACTGGGACGCAATAAAAGATAGGGATACTATTAGGAGTTTAGTCGGCGAGTTCGGTCGGCGAGTTCACTCGGCTATTTCGGTCGACGAGTTCAGTCGGTGAGTTCGGTCGGCAAGTTCAATCAGTGAGATCGGCGAGCTGTGGTTTTTGGAACTCCGGATATCACCTGGATTTCAAAATGCTATAATATATCCGGATTTGTTCGCATTTATTTTCATACACCGGGTGGTATCACAAAACTGCCTCCATCCAAAAGGAACGTTCCTGACCGGTATTAAGAACCTGGGAACTTTTTATTTCTTATTCTGCTTAGATATTTTTAATTTGTAACAACTGAAAGGTTTTGCATTTTAAATATATAACACCACGATAATAAAAATCTAGACACAGATCTACAAGTATTTAGCAACTTTTTTATTTGTATATCAAAATATCGGCTCAATTTTCAGCAATCAAAAATTTAATGAGTCACTGAGAATACCAATACAGTTTCTTCCCTAAACTCCTCGCTAAATATTAAACTTGAGTTTAAAAGATCAAAGGTTAAAGTAAACAAGTTTCTTACATCCTTACTTTCAATTGCAGACCCAATCTCTAGTATCTCATGTATCTTATCTATCCTATTAACTATTCGTAACGCCGTCGTTCTAATCTAGTTCTTAACTCTGTAACCAAACGAATGACTCAGA
This sequence comes from Oratosquilla oratoria, assembly GCF_046742065.1. NCBI lineage: Eukaryota > Metazoa > Arthropoda > Malacostraca > Stomatopoda > Squillidae > Oratosquilla > Oratosquilla oratoria. The sequence continues at coordinate 8,096,104 of NC_134813.1, forward strand.
AGCTCTTCGGACAGTTTCTTCTGTGATCCAAGTGGGTTCTTTCTCTCTTGTTATCCATATCTTCTCCGCCAAATATCTGACCCCTTTTGTACATATAGCCAATATCCGTTACTTCCCCCCAGAATATCAAATAACGTCCTTTTCCTCCTTGTCAGCTGTATCATTTGTCCCCCTACGGAGCAGCCATACGCGCCATAATTCCACCCCGCCTCCCTTGTCCCTTTCTCGGTCGCCCCAATCATCTCACTCCACCCTTCCTTACCCTATAGCTACCAGGAACAATTGGATTCTTTCCGCTCTCTCGTTCCTTCTACGGAAACCTCCCTCCGAGGCCAATCCTCCTCCCCATCTCATTCCTTTCATATCTTTTTTGTTCTGTCACTCTTGCTTCATTCCTTCCAACGCGATTTCTTCCTATTCCATTTCTTTCCTCTTCACGACTAAACCATCTCTTCCAGAGGCCATCCTGTCAATGCCCCCTTTATATTATACCTTGGTCGTTCGCGTCTCTTAAATTCATCCACATTTTTTCTGTTTGTTTTCACTCTTCTTTTTTACATATTTTTTCTTTTGTATTTTTTAAATTCATTCACGTTCTGTTTGTTCTATTTTGAATTTTATACATATTTTTCATATTTTCTCGTGATTGTCTTTGAGGTACATGACTTTGTGTGGTACATTTTGAGCTACATTCTTAGTACTGCTCACAACCCTATTGGATTACTCCTAGATCCCATGAGTATCATTTATCCATCTTAGGGGTTGCTAGACCTATTTTTAAAACCTAGGAACTCCTCTACTTGACCATTTCCTAACCATTCCATCGACTCTATCTTTCAACATTTCTTTATAACATCCCTCTTGGTTCCCCTGAATACTATTTATTTGATATCTATTCGTCTTGGGAGTTGCTAGATCTATTTCTCAAACCTAGGAACTTCTTTATAACTCCCGAAACCTCCTCTGAATATTATCTATTCCTCGATTTGAAATCCTAGGAGCTCTACCATGTCACTTCTTAATCACTCCAGTGATTATCTCATTGAACATGCCTTTGTACCATCTCTCAAGAATATCTGTCTTTGTACATACAAAAAGGGTCTCTTCTCCCTTATAAGGCAGGCACCCACTCCCACCCATCCCATCCCATTCCCCTCCACCACCCACTATTTCCCCTCTCATCTTAGCTCCTCGTGGATGAAAGGTTATCCCTATCTTCTGCTCACCGCCCGGGTCAGAAGCAGTGCAGCAAGACACAGTACAAAAGGATAATTTCCGTAAACGTATTGAGCAACTTATCGTTCTTTGTCCTTGCAGCGATCTCGTAGACGTTGTCTTAGTCTTCTCCTCAGGCCCACGGTGTATATTACTCCCTCCTAAATACTCCATGTCGTTATATCCCTCCAATGGCCAATAAATTCTTTCAGTTGCGTTCTCACCCACTGCCCTGGGTAACATTTCTCTAGGTTTTATTTTATTATTTTCCCATTAATCTACTGTTAGGTCCAATCTCCTAAGGCTCCTTCGGTGATACTTGGCACGATTCTTCTGGTAAGGCTCTTTATATAAAATCAAAATAGATTCCATGCAGTATTTTGATGTGTCATTTCATCTCTCTCTCTCTCTCTCTCTCTCTCTCTCTCTCTCTCTCTCTCTCTCTCTCTCTCTCTCTCTCTCTCTCTCTCTCTCTCTCTCTCTCTCTCACCTACTGCATATTGTCTCATACAGAATTTGTATTCAGCCAACAAGTAATATTTACGAGCCCTTGTAAAACATTTTACACAATAAATCGTCGGTCTCAGACCCAACACCATGTTCTTTCTCTCATGGGATTCTGAGCATAAATTCTCCTTCTTAGGCCTCTCCCTAGTTCCCGCTGATCATCTTCTACATGAGGCCCATTACAC
>NC_134813.1:8103010-8118010 GCF_046742065.1 Oratosquilla oratoria
AAGGCAGTTCGACATACAAGCGAAACACAAAAGGGAAACAGAGAACACAATGGAAGTGGCAGAAAACTAAGAGTGTCTTACACAAATATAGATGGATTAATAACAGGATTGAACGAGCTGAATGATTATTTGAAAGAAAAAGAACCGGACATAATGGGAATTGTAGAAACAAAATTAAAAGGCCCACTACCACCCAACAGTGTGGGACATGATGCATATAATTATAATTATTGGATTAAAAACAGAGAGAAAAATAAGGGGGTGGAGTTATGTTCCTGACTAAAAAGGATATAAACGTGAGGGGTGTCATATATGGAAAGAATACAGTAGAGATGATTATGATAGAAGTGGAAGACAGAGATAAGAAGAGCAGAAAGTTTGTGATAAATTATGTGCCTCCGAAAACAGCCTCATGGGAAGAGAGTGAACATAAAAGTATGTTAGAGGGCACAAAGATAACATTAAATAAAATAATGGAAGATGGAGGAAGAATAGTTATGATGGGCGACTTTAATTGCAAAGAAATCTGCTGGGAAGAAATGACAGTAAAGGGTGGAGACGGCTCATGGGGAAACGCTCTACTTGAGATGGTTACTGACCATACAATGACACAATGGATACAGGAGAACACTAGGTATAGAAATGAAGAAGAGCCATCGAGACTAGACCTAATAATTACATCTGAACCTAGAATAGTGGACAAAATTGAATATAAAACACCAATAAGTAAAAGTGACCACATATTGATTGAACTGGAACTTAATGAAGAAAAATATATGAAAAGAAATTAACAATATAGAAAAGGAAGAATGATGTATGAAAAATCAAACTTTGATAAAATAAAGGAAAACTGGGAAGAAATATACAAAGAAGAAACAACAGTAGAAGAGAAATGGAATATTTTGACAAAAATTTACAAAAAAGGAGTGGAAAAGTATGTCCCAAGACAAAAACAAGAAAATGAATATGTAAAATGCTGGTACAACAAAAGTTGTAGGGAGTTAAAAGACAAAAGAGACAAAGCCTGGACCAGATGGAAAAAAGACAGAAGACCTGAAAAATGGAAAATATATACCTGTTATAGAAATGAATATGTACAAACGTGCAGAGAGGAAAAGAGAAAATATGAAAAAGATATCATAGAAAAGTGTAAAGATCAACCAAAACTATTCTACAGATTTGTAAACAATAAACTGAAAAACAAACAAGACTTGGAGAAATTAAGACAAGAGGGAGTTGAATACACTGAGGAAATGGAAATGGCGGAAATTATGAACAAACATTTTAAATCAGTGTTTACAAGGGAGAACATACAACCTGAAGAGAACGAATGGAAAGAGAAAGTCCCCCCTATGGAAGAAATAGAAGTAAAAAAGAATGAAATATTAACACACTTGAGTAATCTTGATATCAGAAAATCACATGGACCAGATGAAATAGCAAACTGGATACTGAAAGAATGCAGGAATGAACTGGCAGACAAAATACATAGCATACTAAACAGTTCCTTGAAAGAAGGAAAAGTTCCAGAAGATTGGAAAAAAGCAAATATAGTACCTATATATAAAGGAGGAAACAAAGAAGAACCTACCAACTATAGACCAGTCTCTCTAACAAGTACAATAGCAAAAATTTGTGAAAGAATTATCAAAAGTAGATGGGTAAAATATTTAGAAAAAAACAACGTGTTAAATCCAAGGCAATTTGGATTCAGACAAGGACGATCATGTGTCACCAATTTAATATGTTTCTATTCAAGGCTAATAGATATAATACAAGAAAGAGATGGATGGGCGGACTGTGCATTTCTAGACCTAAAGAAAGCTTTTGACAAAGTACCACATAAGAAGTTGCTTAAGAAATTAGAAACTGAAGGAGGAATACAGGGCAAACTACTAAATTGGATGGAAGACTTTTTGCAAGAAAGAAAAATGAGAGTAGTGATAAGAAACCAGCACTCAAAATGGGATGAAGTAATAAGTGGTGTTCCGCAGGGAACAGTTCTGGCCCCAATAATGTTTGCTATATATATTAATGATATGGATGAAGGAATTGAAAGCTATATGAGCTTCTTTGCAGATGATGCAAAACTACTGAAAAGAGTGAAAACTGAAGAAGATTGTGAATCACTACAGAGAGATCTAAATAAAGTACAGGAATGGAGTAGGAAGTGAGAGATGGAGTTCAATACAAAAAAGTGTAGTATAATGGAATTTGGAAAAAGCAAAAACAGAATAACAGGAGCATATAAATTGGGAGAAGAAGGAATAAAAAAAGTAGAAAATGAGAAGGACCTGGGAGTCATTGTTATGAATAATATGTCACCTGAGAAACATATAGATAAGATTTTTGGAGAAACTTATAATTTAATAAGAACAATCAAAGTTGCATTTACATACCTGGATGAAGAAATGGTGAAGAAAATCCTAATCACCCTGATAAGACCAAGATTGGAATATGCAGCAACGATATGGTCACCAAGTACAAAAAAATGTATAAAAAAAAATTGAAAGAATACAAAGAGCAATTACAAAATTGGCACCAACACTCTCAAAATTATCATATGAAGAGAGACTAGAAAAACTTGAACTACAGACACTAGAGCAAAGAAGAGAGAGAGGAGATTTGATAGCTATTTACAGAATCATGAAAGGCATAGAAATTACTGATAGAGAGAATCTGATAAAATGGGATGACAGAAATACAAGAGGACACGGAAAGAAAATAAAAAAAGACAGCTATAGAAGAGATTTGAAAAAGAACAGCTTTCCTCACAGAGTAATAGACAGTTGGAACAAGTGAGATGAGAAAGTGGTGTGTGCAAAAACAATACATGAATTTAAAAATAGTTTAGATAAAATGAGATATGAAGACGGGACCCCACGAGCATAGCTCCCCTTCCCGTAAAATACAATTAGGTAAATACAACTAGGTAAATACACACTCCTTCTCTTTCTTTGTTTCTTTCTTGCTGCAATGCCTCTGACCCAAGCAATGTGGCGGTGAAGAGGGATGACCTTTCATTCACGAGATGCCAAGATGAAGGAAGGACAATTGTTTTTATTATTTATTTCTTATATATATGTATATATATGTATATATATATATATATATATATATATATATATATATATATATATAAATATATACATATATATAGTTACCTCTCCCATTAAAGCCCAATCTTAATTGGAGAAGCAATCCTACCTACACAAGATTGAGACTAAATGGCAGGGTAACAATATACTGCATATCAACTATAAATCTCAGTGCAGTACTTTTAAGCTCGTATTTCATAAGTTTAGGTGACCGGTGGATAACTCTGAGTGGCGTCAAGGTATAGCAAAACTATTTGTCACTAACGTATTTTCATATTCACTTAATACTATAACACACACTTATAATATGCCTACCAGGACCACTTGTTACCACTAGGGTCCACCTAACATACTTAACCTAAGGATTACAGAGGAGCGGAAAAAAGGCGTCCGCTCTAAACGGGTTCAGAACCAGAGAAAGGTAGCGTACTTCATGACTGTGGTCACCGTGGTGGCCGCAGTTGCCAACTCGCAATACTATTATCATTTATTTTATTACAGGCAGGGCGAGTGGAATAGCATACTACACATACAGACATCATTAACATAACAAGGTACAATTTATAATATGAATAATATCCTAGCTAACTAAAGTAAAAGAATGACAAAGAAATAATACACACGGAACATGGAAAGTCTTATTTCATACGATCTGTAATTCACTAAAGTAAGAGAATGACAAAGAAATAATACATACGGAACATGGAAAGTCTTATTTCATACGATCTGTAATTCAGGAAGACGTGAAATAGGGCGTGGCTACAAGCTAACCGAAACAGGTGGTTAAGTGAAAAGCACATCTTTTACAAAGGAACACATGGACTTACGGCCACGCAACAATATATACATATATAATGCAGAAACCACAGGGAAATTAAATCTCGAAGTACGTCTATTACGACATCCTCAGAGTACAAGAAAGGGAAATAGAACACAATATTTATACAGAAATAAGAAAAATGGGGAAGGTTACAGCCACATAAAATCTTCAGACTATATACATACACGCACATACATATACACATAGAAATAATAATAGTAATAATAAAACAATAAAACAGCAATGACAAAAAAAAAAAAGACAACCATGTAGTCACAGGGACATTTGGTACAATTAGGAGTCATGGTACTGTTTTATTATCCTATTGATGATAAAATGATCTAGTTTAAATAAACCTAACCTCAAGTTGATGTTATCATCAAAATTGCTCTTTATAAAACTGGGTGCGAGGAAGTCTTCTTTGCATCCTTAAGGAGTTCAATATCAATGTTATTTTCAAAAACATTACCATCAAAGAACTACTCATTAAGAATTCCCCTTGCAATAATGTAGGATGTGTCTACAGTATTCCCTGCAAACATTGTAACTCCTGTTACATTGACCAAACTGGTAAATAATTACATATAAGGGTGAATCACCACAGATATAGTATAAGGACGGGCCAAATGTCCAGTGTTTTTTTTTTTCCATGTAAGAGACACAAATCATAGCATTGATTGGGACAATGTAAAAAAAAAAAAAAAAAAAAATTGTAATTCTATCTTAAAAAGGAACATCATTGAATCCAGTTTTATAAAGAGCAATTTTGATAATAACATCAACTTGAGTTTAGGTTTACTTAAACTAGATCATTTCATTATTAATAGGATAATAAAACAGTGCCATGACTCCTAATTGTGCAAAATGTCCCTGTGGATTTTTCGGCCATATGGTTGTCTTTTTCTTTTTTTTGTAATTGTTGTTTTATTGTTTTATTATTACTATTATCATTTCCATGTGTATGTGCGTGCATATATATAGAGTGAAGGTTATATATGGCTGCAACCTTCCCCAGTTTTTTATTTCTGTATAAATATTGTGTTCAATCTTCTTGTACTCTGAGAATGTAGTATACGAAAACATTTAGTATTCCCTGTGGTTTCTGCATGATTATTTAGTCATGCGTTTTTTTTGTGATTATTTTTGTAATATATATATACATACATATATATATATATATATATATATATATATATATATATATATATATATATATATATATATGTACATATATTTACGGGTATGGGATGGGTGTCAGGTTGGTGCTTAGAATGGGCCACACCTCTTGCAGAAAGGAAAAATCCTTTTGGTATGTGCATGTATATTCTCATACTATTGTTTTTTATGCCCGTATATATCTATCATGTAATCAAATTGTTTTGCATTTTATATCTTGCCCATCCAGTGTTGACATTTCTCTTTACTACTTCCTTCTTAGATCTTGTATGTCTTTCCTTCCAACAATAGAAAGGCAGCGATGGGTCCCTCGTTTTCTTCCCAAGTATTATGATCGCCATTTTTTTTCTTCTCTTTCATCCAATTCTATAAATCACATCACAAAGGTAACAGATATACTACTCCAATAAGACAACCATCAATTCACCATCTTATCTCTTCCTGTTTGCTATATCTATACTTCTGACGCACACACACGCACACACACACACACACACACACACACACACACACACACACACACACACACACACACACACACACACACACACACACACACACACACACACACACACACACACACACACACACACACACACACACACACACACACACACACACACACACACACACACACACACACACACACACACACACACACTCATAAACAGGATATAGTAATATAGACTATGTCACTATACAGACGACACTAACGGTGTACAGCAGGTTACCAAACTTTTGCAATGGTATGATAGCTTTAGGCAATATATAGGGAAAAGAAGTCTTTCACTAAGTAAAATGAAAGACGGGTGGCTGGTGTGGAACGCGATGACAGAGGGGGGCAAGGTGTGCATAAGAGATCAAATGACCGTGAGGGACCAGATGTCCGTGATGGGGCAAATATCCATGGTCAATGAAGGACCAAATATCAATATAGAGCACGGTTCCAATAAAGAACAAAATTATAATGTAAGGTATGACGTTGAAATTCAAAACGGGTCAAAAAGAAATTATCACGAGTTTCTTAAAGCCGTGTACTTTAATGCTCGAACTATTAGGAACAAATCCCAAGAACTCCAGAAGTGTGTCCCATACGAAAATCTTGATATGATAGGAATAACCGAGATATGGTTAAATGGTGGAGTGATTGAAGTTGAATTTAATATTGTAAGACTCAAACAATTTCATCAGGATAGAAACCACAAGAAAGGTGGTGGTGTTTTGTTGTACATAGATAGCAATGTTCATGCCTTTGTTTTAGAGAAAGTGAAACAGGATGCATATGATAGTCTGTGGGTAGAATTAATCCAAACAAATGGGCCTAAAATTAATGTAGGTGTAATATATAGGCCAAAATCATTATCATTAGCATACGACAAACTGTTGTTCCAAGAACTCTCTAGTTTCTGCAAACGGGACTTATTGATAATGGGTGATTTCAATTTTACTGACATTGATTGGATGACCCTTGAACATGGTCATATAGGTAGTTGCTTGATATATTTTTTTTCGGTGACAATTACTTAGTTCAGCATGTAAAAGAGTCCACGCGACATGGAAATTTACCCAATCTATTGACCACTAGCCGCGAAAGCATGATAACCGATGCAGAAGTTAGTGAAACTGTTACAAATAACGATCACAACTTAATTAGATTCAAACTTGTGCATCTAAAATACCCGATTTCAGTAAAGCTCAGTTCATAGGACTACGTCAGGAGCTTCAGCTTACAGATTGGGAGACAAAATTTAGCGAAAGACCTGTAGATCAGATGTGAGAAATATTTCAAAATACACTTACTAAGATGATTCATACTTACATCCCGTTTAAGGACAGGCGCACCCCAAATCAGGCTCCCCCAAAATGGCTTGACAAAGACTAAAAAGGTGTTGTTAAAAAGAGACAGGCTTATAAGAAATACAAGTGTTCGGGTGCAGCTAATGACTATCAAACTTATGTAATAATACCGAGAAATTTAAAATGGAAAAAAAATACAATACGAAATGAATATCGCTGATAAATCAAAAGAGAATCCCAAAGAATTTTTTAATTACATTAGAAATAAAAAGGTTATTAGGAATCACATTGCCCCACTATTATCTGCTGACGGTCAAATTGAATATTCAAATGAAAGAATGTGTGATATTTTAAACAACTATTTTAGTTCAGTATTCGTTAACAAAACACCTCAAAGTGAACTCCATACTGAAACCTGTGAAAAGTCTAGAGATAACTTACTACAGTAAATATAGCAAAAGAAAAAAATTAATAGGTGTATAGAAAAACTCATAATTAATAAAACACCAGGACCTGACGATTGGCATCCAAGAATCTTAAAGGAAATGAAATATGAGATTGTTGTTCCATTAGAAATTATTTTCAAGAATTTCCATCATATCCGGAGATGTCCCGGGAGAATGGAAGCTAGCTAACGTTACTCCCATATTCAAAAAGGTGACAAAAAGAAACCAAATAACTACAGGCCTATAAGCTTGACTTCAGTCGTAGGAAAAATGATGAAAACTATCATCAGAGATGCTGTCGAACATCATTTAGAAAGTAACTGTTTGATGAATGATAGCCAGCATAGATTCAGACGGAAACGGTCTTGCGTGACTAACTTACTCGAATTTTAGAACACAGTCATCTTGAATTATGACAAAAGAAATAATATAGATTTAATATAGCTAGACTTTGCAAAAGCTTTTGATATCGTCCCCCACGAAAGAGAGAGAAGATTGACAAGATGCTTTGTCACAATAAGCTTGCCATTTCATTCAATGAAATATACTCATTTCACTCCCCTCCACCACCCCCTCAACTCCTCGCATCTCCTCATGGATGACAGGTCGTCCCTGCATCCACCAACTGCCCTAGCTCAAACATAATGCAGCAATACACACTACATCAACAGCAAGGCCGCTTCACTTAATCGGCGACTCCCCCCTCTCCGTCTTTCATGCAGAAAAAGAGAAGACGAGAAGAAATCCTTTCGGGCTGCACCAAAATATTATTCACACATAAGCATCTCTTACACCCCATCCCCCATCCCTCCCTTCCTTGCATAACAGTATCATCCATACATAGTAATTCTCCACTAATCCCTATGTGCTCTGCTTGTGATCAGTTCCTTAAAAAAAAAAAAAAAAAAAAAAAAAAAAAAAAATCTCAGGGTCCGGCAATTAAACTCGTCTTGTTTTCCTTTTTGATTTTTTCAATTAACAACAATACGGTCTTATACAATTTTTCCAAACATACAGTTATTTAACAAACTTAATTTTCCTTGATAAAGTTCTTATAATATTCTAATCTATTAATAGTTCACTAAGGATCAAATAATAAATGTACGACATTACAACTGAAATAATTTTGGAATGTCTTCATTCTCGCTTCTACACAAACAAAACTGCAATGGCTTCATAGCCCAACTAAAGGGCTTAAGTAAAATGAACTCAGGAAACCTTGTCCCTACAATCTTTAACACCCTATCTCCTGTCCTCTCCCTTCCTTGCTTAAGAGACATTCCTCTGTTGCTCAGCGTCCCCTTCACCCCATCCATCCATCTCATCCTCGGTCGTCCCCTCAAGTTCACTCCCCGCACCTCTGCCTTCCACACCTCTTTTACTAATCTTTTATCACTCATTCTTTCCATGTGTCCAAACCATCCCAATAATCTTTCATGAGCTCTCTCTGCCATCTCCTTTCTCCTTTTCCACCCCCCGCTATCTTCATCATCTTGTTTCTAAATCTAACCTAGTAACTCTTACCATACTTTTCAGATATTTCATCTCAGACATATTTAAAGTTTTCTTCTCTGCTTCTTTTAAGTTCCAAGTTTCTGCTCCATACAATGCCGTCGGCACAATCACCACTTCATACAATCTCCTCTTTACATTCATTCCCATTTGTCTATTTCTCATAGCAATGTTTAATTTTTCAAGGCATTTGCTTGCTTTTCTCAATCTACAATTTAATTCCACCCCTACTTTTCCCTTTTCTGACACATGTGACCCCAAATACCGAAAACTATCCACTTCTCCACCCTCTTTCCTTTCAGACTTACTTTCAACCCTCATCGCATCACCTTACTTTTAGCCACATTTACCTTCAACTTTCTCCTATCGTATACATCACAAAACTCTGCCACTAATCTCCTTAATAATTCCTATGATCCTGCCACAAGCGCATTGTCGTCAGCAAACAACAACTGGCTAACCTCCCACTTTTCTCAACCTTCTTTAACCATCTCCAGTTCCGTGCCCATTACCCTCGCCATTACCTCACCCACCACCCCATCCATGTACACATTAAACAGTTCCACCTTTACCTCAAATTACTCTCTCCATTTCCAATTTTAACACAGGCTCTACTACTTTCGTAAAAACTCTTGACTAGTCTTAACAGCTTTCCTCCAATCCTATATATCTGCAAAACCTCCTACATTGCCTTCCTATTTCTCTCTCTCTCTCTCTCTCTATATATATATATATATGTATGTATACACACACACACACACACACACACACACACACACAAACAGATATATATATATGAATTGTTTTTCCTTTGACGTGATCAAATGATTATAAAAAAAATGATAGAACGCCGATTACAATTAATTCCTAATTTCTTCTTTATTTGACTGACTGGATGATATATTATTTGAGGGTAGGGAGGGAGGGTGTTGGTAGGGGGTGGGGAGAAGGGGTAACTATAAAGTGATGGTATTTAAGTCATGAGACTTCAACAGCCTTTCGTCACATATACCAAACTTATCTTTTGCTGTTCTCTAACATCATGGAGACTAATTCAACACGAAATAGTATCGTTAGGCATCTGCTAACAACCACTAGTTTTTAGTAATTGGAGCGCATTGTTAAATTGCGTGACCCTTTGGTGTTGGGGGCTTACGGGACTCCAAATTTGGACCCTCTAGCTAGCGGCGTTTTGGTATATAAGGGTTTCAATTCCCTTTCACTTCTTTAAAATTTCATCATCTGCACCCTGCGCCAATTGAATTGTTTATGAGCAGAGGGTGAAGGTGGGAGAGAGGGGAGGGAGAGGGGGTATGATGGAGGGATAGTATACCTGGATGAGGGCAATTAAATATAGGGGGTTTAAATCCCATTTCACTTTTTTAACAGCTCTGCCATCCCATCCAACGCCAGATGAATTGTTTATGAGTAGAGTGGCGGGAGTGAGGAGTGCATCTGGACAAGAACAATTAAATTATTTGCCAAAATGCGAGAGGACGGTGGCCCTGTTTGTGCATCAGGTTCCCCCAAATCGAGTTGTCATAATCCTATCATAAACGAAAACCACCAACACACTGGTTTTCAATATCGCAGAGATCACGTGAGTTAGCAAATTGGTTTGCCTTTTAATAGGTTTGATGAGTATTAGGATGTGATTCTCTCTGGGGGAGTGTTGGGGGGAAGACACTCAATCAGAATTGGTGTGTTACTGTTCAATCGAACAAGCGGGATTCCTGTGTTGCATCCTGTTCAGCTATGCATGAACAATTTGAGCCTCTCCAGTACCGAGAGGGAATGGGTAAGGTTGTCATAGAGACGAAAAAATAGCCAGACGGTAGCCAGGACGGAAGGTGTTGACCCCCCCCCCACAAAAAAATAATATATAAACAAAAAATGAAACATAATCAAAATAAAAATCGTCATCACTAGCACCACATTGCGATATAGCAGTTGTTCAAATGATTATCACTGCTGGCGATGAACTAATATAAAACTTGTATAGCAGATAATAGTGATTAAAATCAGATTAGCTTTTCATTTTTGAGGGATGCATGGGATGTAGAATAGGTGGAAAGGACTGGAAAATGATATAATCTTTTCAAAATGGTGTATATTGATGAAATAGGCAAGTGAAGACAACAAGGATCGTGAGAGATAATGAAGACAAGAAGCTTAGAAATTATTATTGTCGCAATACAACAATCTAGACCTTCTTGTAAAAGGTATAGATGAACTGAAGACTGAATTTATATGGTTGTACCAGCAATATCACTTGGATTACTTTTGCAAGAACCAGGATGAAGTAGATACTCAGACTATGAATTAGTATTATTTGTAACAGTAACGTCTGTAGAAGCATTACAGATAGACATAACCTCGACATCATGGACATCTGATTTAGGTATATTCTCCGCTATTTTGAAGATTTATATCTAGACTTGGCGGTTAGGATTTTTTATAAATTCGGCCCCTGGGGGCTTCCTGAAGTAGCGGAGCCATTTTTCCGGCGAGAGGAGAACAGGTAATAGTATATATATTCGGCTGATATGTGAATATGTATATAAATGCATATAACATGTTTACAGAAAAATCAAATCAAAAGTAAAGCTATAAAAGTATAACCAGCAAGGACTGAACCCGGCCAGCCATAGCACGTCTACTGAGAATCTGGTACCTTTTCTCACGCTTCCCCCTGGATACAGACGGACTCATGTCCGTGGTACTTAGTCAGACAGAACCCAGCAAATCACGGCACGTCTGATCACGATCAATCAAAACTGGTGAAAGGATACGTTGTAAATATGCGCGGCTATACACGATTTTTCATGTACAACACCCGTGGGAGAGGCGCAGCTGGCAAATAGTCTGTACGGTGTGGTCTAGGTGTGATGTGTCGTATCAGGTGTTTGTGTTTGGTGTGCAATCTTTCTAGGTGTCTCATGTGAAGTTTGTGTATGTGTTGGTTGAGTAGACGGATGTTGGAATCTCGGTGTATGGACTCAGCGATTCTGAAGTCGCTCCATCGCGAACCGTGGTGAACTTGACTGCGTCATTCTGAAACTTTTGATGATCGTAGTTGTTAGTGGGACATATCAGCTGGCTCAGTCCCGGAGACTGGCACAGAATTGTTCTGACTAGGGCTAGGTACAATCGACGTTTGGTGGATGTTGATGGTGTTTTTAAGCGCTTTAGTCTTCCCAACTCAGCCTTAGCCCTCACTCCCTGTCTACAGAAGTGTGGGGTCCAGGTAAGGCCACTATCTAGTGTGCTACCCAGCACACAGACATGGTCTTTTACTGGGACGTTTATGTTGTTTATTTTAAGAGGAGTGTTCGTGATTGTTTTATTGGTTTGTTGCAGTGGAAGTATATAGCTTTGCATTTTGACGCGCTGGTCTTAATATGCCACTGTTGCTCCCACGCGTGTGTCCTGTCTAGTATGTTTTGCTTTACGCGCAACGCTCCCTTCAGCGTTTTGTTTCTGCTAATGGGATTAGTGTCGTCCGTATACGAAAGAGTAAGAGTTCGGTTCCGTGGGTAAACCGGCTCTGGCAGGTCATTCGTATATAGATTGTAGAGTGGGGGCAAGGATCGATCCTTGTGGTACTCCACCCTTTGTCACAAAAGGTCGGGACAGACAGCCCCGCCATTTTATTCTTATTGTCCAGGTATTTGCAGAAAGTATCGAATGCCCTCTCCAAACCCTTAAAAACCAAAATGGCCTTACCAGGGCGACCGCCTGGCGGTCTTTGAACCCATTGAGTGATCATGAAAATAATGTCGTCTGCACCGCGCTCCGGCCGAAAATCAAACTGGCAGTCCCTCAGCACATTCTCCGCCTCCAGGTACTCGGTCAGGCGGCGGCAGAGGACGTCCCCAAACACCTTACCAAAATACTCCAGAAGGGAGATTGACCGGTATAAAAAGGGGGCGGAGACGGGTTTCTGGGATTTGTGAATGAGGATGATATGGAAGGCCTTGAAAAGCTGTGAGGAGTACCCAGAGGCTAGTGAGCTATTGGATAGTGTCGTCATGTGTGAGATTATGTCGATGGGGCAGATAAGGGGATCCTCTTCATCTAACTAAGAGAGATCAACAGTCTCGTCGTGAATGAGGTCACTACAGCTATTCATGAATGAGTTAATACTGTGTAAGGTACTAAAGCAATGTGGTCCTTGCACAGGATGGGGCTTAAAAACCTCACGCTATGCTGACGCCAGAATGTCAGCCTGGTGTTGGGGTGTGTGTATAGTGTGGTTGAGATGGTTGGTGACCTTGGGTGAAAGCACAGAGTACTCCTCCAACTGTCGTTTGATGGTCCTCCAGAACTTGGAAGGACCATCAGTTGCTCCTCCTCACGATGTGAATTTATGTAGAGGGACTTCCTCAGCCTCCTCTGTAGCCAGTGCATGTCTTGTAGGATAGAGTCACGGGCCTCTGGGAATGGTTGTAGGAGGTCTGTAAATCTGTTCTGTTGTGCAATGCGTAGTCTGTTAGTGCGTAGAATTGGTGAAAGTGGCACCCTTGCGGTGCTTTGTTCTAGAAATGTGCTTTTTCACCGCGTTTTTGACAAACTATATGTTCACACCATTCCAGAACACAGCGGGGCAAGTAGGCCTGGTGTGCAACGAGAGTAAGACCGCAATCATGAAAATGAGTAGAGAAGGCGCCAATAGAGGCAACATGCAGGTCAAAACTTTAAATGTGCAATATACAGACAAATCTAAATATTTAGGAGCCCTTGTAACGGAAAGAAATGAGATGGACATTGAAATAAATTAAAGGATTGCAGCAGGAAACAGATGCTATCATGCTCTCTTTACCATTATGAGAAGCAAAAAGGCTAGCAAGAAAACAAAAATGAGAACATACAACATTGTAATTAGACCAACAGTGTTATATGGTTGTGAGACTTGGACAGTGACCAAAGAAAGAAAAAGAAAACTTGGAGTCTTTGAAAACACCATTATTAGAAGAATTCTGGGCCCAATGTATGATGCGGAATTGGGAGAATGGAGATGAAGGCACAATAGGGAAATTAGAGAACAGACAGGACAACAAATGCTACATATTGTCGCAAGTGGGGGAAGGGCAAGGTGGGCCGGTCACTGTGCCAGGATGGAGCCAACAAGATGGCCAAAAATGGTGATGGAGGGAAGTATAAGGTATAGACGCCCCCTGGGAAAAACTAGGTACCGGTGGAGCGATGGAGTGACAAATGACGTGGCCCGCATTAACCCTGACCTACAAAATTGGAAGGAAACAGCGGAGGGCAGATTGGTCTGGAGAGGCATAGTGAAAGCGGTGAAGGAACTGCAGTCCTGATAGCCATTAGAGTAAGTTCGTAAATGAGCGCCATTCCTGCTCTATGACTGCATATGGAGCGTTGTTCATGTTTGTGTCGGTGTATATCTTAAGAGTGTTTCTGAATCCTTTCCAGTCGGCCTGACTGTAGTGTAACCGAGGTTCACTGGGGATAAGGTTGGGTGAGGTGGAGATGCGAAGGATGAAGGGTGGGTGGTCGGAGAGGGTAGAGGCACCGGGTGAGTTGATGAAGAAAGCTTTGCTGTTAGAAAACATCAAGTCGAGCTTACCCTGTATTCCTTCGGCTATGAATGTGGGAAAATTCGGACCTAGGAACTTCTGCCGTGAAGATAAGCAACTTTTATACCCGGGGATGTGGGTTAGATGAAAAGGAGGATGGTGATTGGCTAGATGGCTGCTGCTACGGGTTAGGCACAGTCTGTTCTCCCATTGGCTGAGAGGTGCGTGACGTCATCAGTCTACGCCCCAGGGCCGTAGTGGGCGGACCTCCTCACACTGGGTAAAGCCTGCAGGTCATGATCTTGGATATTGAGATTCGGGGAAATTTCTTTTATGAAAAGGGCCTCCAGGATAGGTTTTGGTGTATGGCTAAAATTTCCATATTATTTACCAGGTTTCCCTTCGTAAGATGGTGTGGTGGACATCTCTGTGGTAGTTCTTGGGTGTTCCTGATGTCAAATGGTATGACAGTCTACTTGCCAACTTTTTCATGGGCAGCATGGAAGAAGTGGTATTCGGTGAGGTACAGAGACCATGAATATACTGCCGATATATCATTGATATTTTTGTCTTGACCGCAAACATCCAACAGATTGAAGCCTTGCGAC
>NC_134813.1:8153010-8158010 GCF_046742065.1 Oratosquilla oratoria
ATGAGTAAGAAAGAGAGCAGAAAAAAGGGAAGAAAAGAAAAGGGTAGGAAGAGGAGAAGTAAGAGAAGGAGAATATGGTGTAATAGAAGAAAGGGGTTAAAGGAGAAGGTAGAGTAGAAGGAGGAGAGGGAGGAGGAGAAGTAGGAGGAGGGGGAGGAGGAAGAAAATGTGGAGGCTTAATAGGAGAAGGGGTGCAGGAGGAGGAGGAATAAGATGAAAATACCATATGTCAAAAGGCAGAGATATGATTTAGTCTTCTTTAATCTTTCACAGATAGATATGCAGAGATTTAGTATAGTCGAAGATGATTGTCGTGTGTATTGATGGAGTAATACATTTGTCATTTGATCCATGTTTCCCGAGATTGCATATTCCCAACAGTCGAAAATGCCCCACTCTTCCTGCATTTATTCGTTTTCAATATTTACGAAGTCAAAGAGATTAGTTCCCTTTTTTTGTTTCATTGTCAACCATATTTGGTTTTGTTTTCATGATGTGCATTTATGATTCATCTTTACATGCATTTCTGTGGAACGATATTTCTTCGTATTTGCTTAAGTATCTTATGTATCTTGCAGCAATTCCACCTCCTGTTTAAAGTTGTACATTCCGTCTTTATGATAAAATACCCACACTTGATGTAGGAACCCTTTTGATGTATTCTAATTTTTATATGAATTCATTTGTCGTAAACCAGGGTTTCCTCATGACATCTGTTTACTTATTTGATTTATGTTCATATATTTCACTTCATTTTCGTTTATTTATCTGTCTATTTATCTATTAATTGGTTAATATATTACTTATTTGTTTATTTATTTATCTCTCTGTTGATATGTTTTTATTTTTAATTGTTTATTTATTTTCTAACCTCGCCCCATCTCATCATCACTGTATCCCAGTCCACTGTCTTCGCTCCACACCAGCTTCTACCCTGTCTTCCTCTCAGTAGCAAATAAAGATTCCCCTTCGGCTATTTCGGAATTACTTTACTCCTTCTAGTTGATCTGATAGCGTTACCCTTTTTCTAGTTTATTCTTTCCTGTCATCGCTGATTTATTTATCGTATAATTCTTTATTCTAGAAATATGGACCTTTCGCTTTACATCATCACCAGCGAAACTTCCTCTCACTCAGCGCAGGCTACGTATTTTAGGGCTTCTCATTTTTCGAATCTGTTGCATTTTATCCATTTCCCAGAAGTGATCATCTCGCTTGCCAGCCACCATGCAAGGACTTTCATTACTTCCTTCTGCATGACTGGTGCCATTTATCCTTCAGCCTTGCCATCCCGGCATGCACTGGCGCAGTCATGGGCAAACTTATGTTTCAGAAGCTGCGTCTGGTCTGGTTTTTACAACACCCACACCGTGTCTGTTTCTGCTTTACTTGATTAGCATTCCCTCCACCGTGCTACGATCATACCACCTGGAGTTTGCTCCTGTTTTCGACTCTTCTTCTCACCCTCATCATCATCATCCGACGCCAACCGTCATGACCAGAACAACATACGCGCATATGGTTTCTTCAACTCTCCGTTTCTGTATTACACACCAACTTCACTTTGCACTCGTTTCTACAAAAGAACAACACCACGTACATCACTACAACCGGTAGCGTCATCGCAAGGTTGCTTGTCTCACATCCACTCAGTTGTGGGTTCGAATCCCGCGCTTCTCTCCGATTCCCAGCAGTGACTGTTTGTTCCCTCCCCCACAGCAGTCACCAAAGCGCATCATAGGGCAAAAGTAACTGACAGCTTTGGCCGTAGCTACTCAGCGCCTCCTGGCGTAGGCTCCTCATCTGTACTTCTCCCCTTAGGTTTTCATACATCACTGTTCCACGCGATCGGAAGCGTACATATTCCTACTTTCAGATTTGAGTTCTGCATTTCTCTCCGATTTCTAACAATAACTAGATAACTCCCCCTCCCTCCCACACTGGCAGTCACCCAAAACGCAAAATAAGGCAAAAGTGACGGCTTAGGGCGCAGCTACTTAGCTCCTCCTGGCGTAGGGTCCTCTAGGTATTGTTACATGTCCCTGAGTCCTTAATGGCAAAGGCCATCCCCCTACAATCAGCTGATTAAGCTTGTTTACTATTTTTGTCTCATGATGCGACGGGAGTTGTGTGTGTGTGTATGGGGGTAGGGTCGTTGGTAGGGGGGAGGGGCGTCGGTAGAGGGAGGAACTGTGTCTCTTACGGTTGGGACCGAACACGCATATCCCCCTTTGATATTCAATGACCCTAAAGGGTGTTTATCATGCAAAGACGTTACTGTTCCTATGTCCGCGCAACGCTCTTCTACGTGATCTACGCATGAGCCTCTCAAAAGACGCGACATCAACGAAAGAAACACTGGCCAGTGCTGTTTTCCCTTTGTGGCGTATTACGGTCACAGAAGGTTTGAAGAACTCATTTGTTGTATAATTCTGTAAAAGGGAGTTTGTGAAAAGTTTTCATTTGGACAGAGAATTGATACCCCCAAAATATATACAACTTTTACTAGTGTAGGTGAATAGATAAATAAATTAGTAAGGATAAATAGATAAATAGATACATAGATAAGTAGAAATTTATCAATCAATGAATATGTATAGATGACTAGATTAACAAATGTAGATGAAATTGAATAGATGAACAAATATATAAGGTCTGTTTTCTCTTCCTCTCTCTCTCTCTTCTTTTGAATATATTTAGCTTCGTCATTGCTCCTAATTCCCTCTTCGGATGATCTTAGCTTGGTCTCTTCAATACAGTACACGGCTCGACGGTGTAGTGGTACCGCTCTCGACCACTAATTCAGCGATCTGAGTTTGAGTCCCATCCAAGGCTGAAAATTTCAGCATCGCTATACTGCGACCCTGCATTACAAATGTGATGGTCAAAGAGTTTTGTGTGTGTGTGTGTGTGTGTGTGTGTGTGTGTGTGTGTGTGTGTGTGTGTGTGTGTGTGTGTGTGTGTGTGTGTGTGTGTGTGTGTGTGTGTGTGTGTGTGTGTGTGTGTGTGCGTGTGTGTGTGTGTGTGTGTGTGTGTGTGTGTGTGTGTGTGTGTGTGTGTGTGTGTGTGTGTGTGTGTGTGTGTGTGTGTGTGTATTTACCTAGTTGTATTTTACGGGACGAGAGCTATGCTCGTATTGACCCGTTTTCGTATCTCTCCGCATCCAGTTTATTCTTAAAATCTTGTATAATTTTGGCACTCACTGTTTCTCCATTTAGTTTGTTCCAGACATCAGTCCCTCTGTGTGGGAAACTATTATTTTTCAAATCTCCTCTGTAACTGTCCTTCTTTAGCTTCTTTTCGTGTCCTCTTGTTTCTCTTCTGTCCCATTTTAATAAGTCGTCTCTATCAAGATTTCCTATCCCTTTCATAATTATGTAAATGATCAACAAATCACCTCTTTCTCTTCTTTGTTCAAGTGTTGAGAGATGTAATTTTTCCAATCTTTGTTCGTATGTCAAATGTGATCATGTCGGTGCCATTTTTGTCGCTGCTCTTTGATTTTGTTTTTTGTTTTGTTTTTTTGTGCTAGGTGCCCATAGTGTTGCAGCATATTCTAGTTTAGGTCTTATTAGTGCATCCACTATTTTCTTAACCACTTCTTCGTCCATGTAGTCGAAGGCCACTTTCATTGATCATAATAAGTTAAAAGTCTCTCCTACAAATTTATTGACATGTTTATCAGGTGTCTAGCCACTTGAGATAATCACTCCCAGGTCCCTTTCTGAGTCAACCTTTTGACCTCCTTGCTACCAAATTTATATTGACACGATATTCTATTTTCACTTTTTTTAAATTCCATTATACTACATTTCTTAATGTCTTCTTGTAGCGATCTGCAATCTTCTTCTGTGTTTACTCTCTTGAGTAACTTGGCATCGTCAGCATAGAAGTTTATGTTACACTTCACTCCCTCATCCATATCATTTATATATATGGTAAACATTAAAGGGGCCAATACAGAGCCTTGCGGGACGCCACGTATTACATCTTCCTAGTTGGAATTTTTGTCTATAAGTACCACTCTCATTTTTCTCCCACTTAAGAAATCCTTCATCCATTCCAGTAACTTATCTTGTATTCCTCCTATTATTTATGTGGTACTTTGTCAAAAGCCTTCTGCAAGTCCAAGAAGGCGCAATCTGCTCAGCCATCTCTTTCTTGTATTATCTCAATTAATCTCGAATAATACCACATTAAGTTTTTTGTACACGATCTTCCACTTCTAAAGCCAAATTGTTTAGGGTTTAATATTTTATTCTCTTCCAAGTGTTTTATCCATTTGTTTCTGATAACTTTTTCGCATATTTTTGCTACTGTGCTTGTAAGGGATACCGGTCTGAGGTTTGTAGGATCCTCTTTGTTTCCTCCTTTATATATTGGTACTATGTTTACATCTTTCGAATCTTGCGGTACCTTTTTTTTTTTTTTTTTTGAGTAAAAAATCTATTATCTTGTATAATTGTCCACCAGTTCGTCTATACACTCCTTCAGTAACCAATTTGCAATTCCATCTGGTCCATGCGATTTCCTAACATCTAGGTTTTTTATTTGGTTTCTTATTTCTTTCTGTGTTACCTTTATTTATTTCATTTTAGGGGATCTTTCTCATTATCCATCTTCCCAAATTTGTGAGCTCTCAATTGTAAAAACAGACCTGAAATGTCTGATCATAACTTCTGTCATTTCTGCGTCGTCTATATATTCTTTATCTCCTCGCAGTTTTACAATTTCGTGTTTGTCTATTAATTTATCAATTACATATCTTTAAAAGAGTTTAGGTTGATCCTTACATTTGTCTATAATATATTTTTCATAGTTTCTTTTTTCTTTCCTGCGCATATTCATATATTCGTTCCTAAGTTTAATATATGTTTGCCATTTGAATGTTTTTGTCTCTTTTCCATCTTATCCAGGCTTTGTCTCTTCTGTCTTTAGCCTCACTGCACCTTTTGTTGTACCAACACTTTATATAAATCTCTTTTTGCTTCTTCTTAGGT
>NC_134813.1:8178010-8190510 GCF_046742065.1 Oratosquilla oratoria
TGTTCTCAAAGGAAGTTTGATAGCCCCACTTTGTAAGTACATAGAAATTCTCCTACTGAGACTACATCTAATGTATCCAATTACGAGTTTCACAGTCCTCGTTATCACATCTTAACTCATATACTACGTTGGTTTTAGAAATGGTCTCAGTATTGCTATTCAGGTTGTTTTTCATAACCAAAGAGCTAGTTTTTGGGTTGGAGTAGAATACAACTGCACAGATTTTCTTCTCGTTAGAGACGGGTGGCAGTTTTTAGTGATAATATCTTTTATGATTTTTTCACCTTTTTTGTAAACCTTAGTAAAAATACTACGATAATAGATGTTAATAAATTGGGGCTTGGAGGATGTTTGGGTGGAAAGGTGGTCACAGATAATTTTATTACAAATGGAATAAAACTCAGGAAAATCATTATTTACAAGAATCTGACCAATGTATTTAAATTCTGTATGTAAGGCCTGCCATGAAGAGTAAACTTTGAGAGCCCTACGGACATAAGCTCTAATGGCACTGTTCTTATAACTGGTCGGGCACTCACTTTTAAAGTTTAAACATTTTTCCGAGTTAGTAGGTTTTCTGTACACATTTGTGGCAAATTTCCCGGATGAAGAATCAACTAGAACATCAAAAAATGGGAGTTTGCCATCCTTATTCAGTTCAATCCTAAAGCTTAGTCCGAATTCTTCCTGGAGGCGCAGTCTTAATTTCTCGAGAAGGGCTTCTGATTGTGTACAAACAAAAATGTCGTCAATGTATCTGTAGTAAAGTAATGGTCTGACGTCGTCGTCCTGGAAAACTGTTTCCTCTATTGCAGACATGAATGCTTGGGCAAAGAGTACTCCCAGGGGGGAGCCCATTGCTATTCCATCGTGCTGGACATACAACTTTCCCTCCGGACATTTAAAGGGGGCCTCAGTAGTGCAGATTCTCAGCATTTCTTCCATTATGTGCCTCGGGATGGTTGGAGGGGGGGAAATCTGCGTGTTCATAAACATATTTAAGGATGATGTTAATAGTTCTAAGCACTGGCACATTTGAAAATAAACTAGCAGCATCCAACGATGCTAGAAAGCCGTTAGGCTTATTGACCCTTAAGATGTCAATGAACTCTTCTCTAGATTTTAAAGAATAAGTATTAGGGATATAGGGAGAAATTATATCATACAATGTTTTAGCCACGCTATATGAGGGGGTAGGGATTTGGGAAATGATGGGCCTGAGGGGGTTTCCTTCCTTGTCGGCCTTTACATTTCCATAGACATAACCTGGGAAAAAATTCACCAACTATGGGTACAAATTTGTTGCCTCCTATCACAGCATTAACAGTACAAATAAGTTCGTTGAGTATAGATTTCATCTGAGCAACGGGGTTACGAGAGATACGTTTAAACTTAGAATTATCCAGGAGGATATGACGGCATTTCTGAAAATAAACTTCTCTGTTAAGGATCACATAGCAAGAAGCTTTGTCTGCCCTTCTGATGACTATCCTCTCGTTGTTGCGAAGTTGTTCTGCGGCTTTCTTTAGACAAGGGGGAAGTTGACTAAGGTGGCGGTGGTGGTGCTTCGTACTTTCTGCCTGCAGCTGTTCCTGTAGATCTGGGTTAATGGAAATAACACCTGATTTTTGTAACTTACAAATGTTATCAAAGAGAGCGGCCAGTTCTACCTTTTTGTTAACCTACTTAAACTTGGGCATGAGGGAACAATTAATTCCGAGGTTTAAGAATTCACATTGGGCCTCCAACAGAGATTCGTCGGAAAGATTGATGAAGCTATCTGTTGGTTTCGGTAGAGCTAAGTAACCTCCATAAAGTTTAAATAACTTTTTAGAGATGCGTGTTCTGCCTACCTGGTAGTGATTGGCTACCTTCAAGTTCAGAGACTCTAAGGTCTTCAGTTTTAAATCCTGGTTAAAGTCTGAAGAAACGTATTCCTGCTCGAAAGCCCGGAGTTCCTCTTTAAAAGATGAAAGAGGGATCAGCTTACTTTTCGTTTCTTCACTAACCATGGTCCTGCGGAAATCCTGTAAGGACTCCGTATGCTGTACTGCTCGGTCGTGGAGACGTACATTTGAATATTAAAGGAGTAGATTCTCTTGTAGACATGTGTTGTTGAAGTCGACAACATTAAGGAAGCTGTTAATCTTCTTATGGGTATTTTCAAGCTTTCTAACAAGGACTCGGCCATGTGGGGGGTGAACATAAACCAGATTACCAAAGTAATTCATTTAATTCTCAACGTTTCGTCTGCAAGGAGACACCATCAGGAAAATCTGTAACATGTATACCGACATACAGAAACAAAGAACATGGGTATAAATAATAAAAAAAATTCACCAATCAAGAAAATAAACATCATTCAAGTATATACATACCTACTGTACTCCGTTCTGCTATCCTTTTGGATTTCTGCCACCTCTTCGGTACGATATTGTCTCCAAGTATAGAAGCGCTAGTTAAAGCTGACAAAATATCCCCCTCTCGCCCTCCCCTTCACTCTCTTCTCTCCCTCTCTCCTTCCCCCCCCCCACTCTCTCTCACCTCTTTCCCCTCCTCCTCTCATTTCCCTATCTTCCCTCCCACCCCCTTCCCCCTCTCTCTCTCCCTCCTCCCACTCCCTCTCCCCTTCTCTCACAGCGTCTACCTCTTCTCCCCTCCCATTCTCGCTCACTTCTTCCCCCTCCTCCTCCTCCTCCTCCTCCTCCTCCTCCTCCTCCCCTTCCCTCTCTCCCTCCTTCTCCTCCTCTCTTTTTCTCTACCACTCTTCCCTCCCCTTCTTCCCTCTCTTCCTTCCCTCTTCTATCTCAGTAATTCTGTCAGAGGTTAACTTAAACTAAAAAATATTTTCATGGAGTTAATTTGAACTTTTCCACCTTATTAGTCAGGAGTTTTGTTGAATAAATACATCTGGCGTCAATCTGAACGAATTCTCTTTGATAAATGTCTGGAGAAAGTTGATAAGTTTTGCTAAAACAACCCGTTTTCTTCGATTCATTTACTTAGTTATCTTAATTCATCTATTTATGTATATATGAGTCTTTTTCCATTTTACTTCTCTAGCTACTTATCTCTAGTTTTCTTATTATTTCATTTTAGCTTGTCATTACTATATTGTACTTACTGTCACTACTCGTCGTTTCCAGATGACCACAGAACGTAGTCTATAACCGCGCTGTTTCACACCAGATTCCGATCGTTTCAGTAAACAAGGCCGTTCCTCCTTGTCAAGGATCGTGATTGGCTGAAGACAACAACTGGCGTTTCTGTTAACCAATCTTTTTTCCTTTTACGTAGGCGTGCTTCCGTCGCTCCCAGAAGCATGAATTTCGAACATTGAGCCCAAGATTAGTGAAGGAGCAAGTTTAAAAACGGAACATTCCTCTCCTAAATGTTTTATCGATATTTATTTTTTGTCACTGAAAGTATTTGTACGTGTGTGTGTTTCCTTTGCTTAGTGATTTGTGTTTCACAGGTTAGTGAGCGTGTGGTTTTTAGTAAAATAGTGATTGATATACTGTACATCTGTAATTAAGTTAAGTTTATTGTCCTCAATTCATCTACATTTAGTTCTGTTTATTCATAATTGTTTGTTTATTATTTCATGTAATTATTGTTTAATTGTTCATCTGTTGTTTATTCATTTATCGTTTATCTGTTTTATATATATTTTTTATATTTGTTTTATATTTATTTGTTCATATATTTATCTATTCATTTATTTACTTATATTAGAAGGGGTTGTTGTTGAACGTCTGTTATTAAAAATGAGGTTGGGGTGGCCGTGTATACTACTAGAGAATCTCCAAATGTTTGTTGTTGGTTTCCCTATCACCCAAATTTCCCCCAACACCACCACAAGCTCCCCACCACACACACCACAATAAGCTCCCCCAACACACAAACCACCATATGCTCCGCCTCCACACACACCACCCCAAGCTCCCCTTCCACAAACACCACCACAAGCTCCCCACCACGCACGCTACCACAAGCTCCCCACCACACACACCACCACAAGCTTCCCCACCACACACACCACCACAGGCTACCCCACCACGCACGCCACCATAAGCTTCCCTTCCACACACCTACTGACACAAGCTCCCCCACCACACACACCACCACAAGCTCCCCCTCCACACACACCACAACAAGCTCCCCCTCCACATATACCTCCACAAACTCCCCCACCACACACACCACCACAAGCTCCCCCTCCACACACACCACCATAAGCTTCCCTTCAACACACGTACTAACACAAGCTCCTCCACCACACACACCACCATAAGCTCCCCTTCCACACACACCACCACAAGCTCCCCCACCAAACACACCATCACAAGCTCCCCTTCCACACACACCACCAGAAGATCCCCCACCACGCACGCCACCACAAGCTTCCCACCACACACGCCACCACAAGCTCACCTGCCACACCACCACACCACCACAAGCTCCCCCATCACACACACCACCACAAGCTCCCCTTCCATACACACCACCACAAGCTCTCCCTCCACACACACCGCCACAAGCTCCCTCACCACACTACCACAAGCTCCCCCACCACACACACCACCACAAGCTCCCCCACCACACACACCACCACAAGCTCCCCCACCAGACACACCACCACAAGCTCCCCTCAACACGCAGCCGCTACAAGCTCCCCCACCACACCACCACAAACTCCCCCACCACAAACACCACCACGAGCTCCCCTTCCATACACACCACCACAAGCTCCCCATCCACACACACCATCACAAGCTCCCCCGCCAAACACACCACCACAAGCTCCCCTTCCACACACACCGCCACAAGTTCCCCCACCACACACACCGCCACAACCTCCCCTCCACACGCACCGCCACAAGCTTCCCCATCATACCACCACAAGCTCCCGCACCACACACACCACCACAAGCTCCCCTTCTACACACACCACCACAAGCTCCCCTCCACACGCACCGCCACAAGCTCCCCTCCACACGCACCGCCACAAGCTCCCCCACCACACACACCACCACAAGCTCCCCTTCCATACACACCACCACAAACTCCCCCTCCACACACACCATCACAAGCTCCCCCGCCACACACCACCACAAGCTCCCCTTCCACACACACCACCACAAGTTCCCCCACAACACACACCACCACAAGCTCCCCCACCACAAGCTCCCCCACCACAAGCTCCCCCACCACAAGCTCCCCCACCACAAGCTCCCCCACCACAAGCTCCCCCACCACACACACCACCACAAGCTCCCCTTCACACACACCACCACAAGTTCCCCCACCATAAGCTCCCCCTCCACAAGCTCCCCCACAACACACACCACCACAAGCTCCCCTTCTACACACACCACCACAAGCTCCCCACCACACACTCCAGCACTATCTACCCCACCACACACGCCACCACAAGCTCCCCCACCACACACGCCACCACAATCTCCCCCACCACACCACATGCTCCCCCACTACACACACCAACACAAGCTCCCCTTCCACACACACCACCACAAGCTCTCTTTCCACACACACAACCACAAGCTCCCCCTCCACACACAATGCCACAAGCTACCCCTCCACACACACCACCACAAGCTCCCTCACCACACACACCACCACAAGCTCCCCTTCCACACACACCACCACAAGCTCCCCCTTCACACACAACGCCACAACAACCCCCCCCACCACCCCAACCACCACAAGCTCCCCCACCACACACACCGCCACAAGCTCCCCCACCACACACACCACTACAAGCTCCGCCTCTACACACACCACCACAAGCTCCCCGTCCACACACACCACCACAAGCACCCCCGCCGCCCACAGCTCCACAAGCTCCCTCACCACAAACACCACCACAAGCTCCCCCTCCACACACACCACCACAAGCTCCCCCTCCACACACAACGCCACAAGCTCCCCCACCACACACACCACCATAACAAGCTCCCCCTGCACACATACCTCCACAAGCTTCCCCACCACGCACACCACCACAAGCTCCCCCTCCACACACACCAACATAAGCTTCCCTTCAACACATGTACTAACACAAGCTCCTCCACCACACACACCACCATAAGCTCCCCTTCCACACACACCCCCACAAGCTCCCCACCACACACACCACCACAAGATCCCCAACCATGCACGCCACCACAAGCTTCCCACCACACACGACACCACAAGCTCACCCGCCACACCACCACACCTCCATAAGCTCCCCCATCACACACACCAACACAAGCTCCCCTTCCATACACACCACCACAAGCTCTCCCTCCACACACACCGCTACAAGCTCCCTCACCACACCACCACAAGCTCCCCCACCAGACACACCACCACAAGCTCCCCCACCACACACACCACCACAAGCTCCCCCACCACACACACCACCACAAGCTCCCCTCAACACTCACAGCCACAAGCTCCCCCACCACACCAACACACACTCCCCCAACACACCACCACAACCTCCCCCACCACACACACCACCACAAGCTCCCCTTCCATACACACCACCACAAGCTCCCCCTCCACACACACCATCACAAGCTCCCCTTCCATACACACCGCCACAAGTTCCCCCACCACACACACCGCCACAACCTCCCCTCCACACGCACCGCCATAAGCTCCCCCACCACACCACCACAAGCTCCTCCACCACACACACCACCACAAGCACCCCCACCACACACACCACCACAAGCTCCCCTCCACACACACCGCCCCAAGCTCCCCTCCACACGCACCGCCACAAGCTTCCCCACCACACACACCATCACAAGCTCCCCTTCCATACACACCACCACAAGCTCCCCCTCCACACACACCATCACAAGCTGCCCCACCACACACCACCACACGCTCCCCTTCCACACACACACCACCACAAGTTCCCCCACCACACACACCCCACCACAAGCTCCCCCACCACACACACCACCACAAGCTCCCCCACCACACACACCACCACAAGCTCCCCTACCACACACACCACCACAAGCTCCCCCACCACACACACCACCACAAACTCCCCCACCACACACACCACCACAAGCTCCCCTTCCACACTCACCACCACAAGCTCCCCTTCCACACGCCACCACAAGCTCCCCCACCACACACGCCACCACAAGCTCCCCCACCACACACGACACCACAAGCTCCCCACCACACACGCCACCACAAGCTCCCCACCCCACACGCCACCACAAGCTCCCCCACCACACACGCCACCACAAGCTCCCCACCACACACGCCACCACAATCTCCCCCACCACACCACAAGCTCCCCCACTAAACACACCAACACAAGCTCCCCCACTAAACACACCAACACAAGCTCCCCTTCCACACACACCACCACAAGCTCCCCCACCACACACACCACCACAAGCTCCCCCTCCACACACAATGCCACAAGCTCCCCCTCCACACACACCGCCACAAGCTCCCCCTCCACACACACCGCCACAAGCTCCCCCACCATACACACCACCACAAGCTCCCCTTCCACACACACCACCACAAGCTCCCCTTCCACACACATTACAACAAGCTCCCCCTCCACACACAACGCCATAAGCTCCCCCACCACACACTCCACCACAAGCTCCACTTCCACACACATCACCACAAGCTCCCCTTCCACACACACCACCACAAGTTCCCCCTCCACACACAGCGCCACAAGCTCCCCCACCACACACACACCACCACAAGCTCCCCTTCCACACACACCATCACAACTCCCCCTCCACACACAACGCCACAAGCTCCCCCACCACAAGCTCCCCTTCTACACACACCACCACAAGCTCCCCTTCTACACACACCATCACAAACTCCCCCACCACACACACCACCACAAGCTCCCCTTCCACACTTACTACCACAAGCTCCCCCACCACACACATCACCATAAGCTCCCCCACCACAAGCTCCCCCACCACACACACCACCACAAGCTCCCCCACCACACACACCACCACAAGCTCCCCCACCACACACACCACCACAAGTTCCCCACCACCCACGCCAGCACAAGCTCACCACCACACACGCCACCACAACCTCCCCCACCACAAGCTCCCCCACCACACACGCCACCACATGGTCCCCCCCAACAAGCTCTCCCCGCAGCGCCACTAGCTCCTAACCACTACCAGAAGCTCCCTCCACACCACCACAAGCTCCCCCACCACAAGCTCCCCCACCACAAGCTCCCCCACCACACACACCACCACAAGCTCCCCTTCACACACACCACCACAAGTTCCCCCACCATAAGCTCCCCCACCACAAGCTCCCCCACAACACACACCACCACAAGCTCCCCCACCACACAACCACCACCACAAGCTCCCCCACCACACAACCACCACCACAAGCTCCCCTTCCACACACACCACCACAAGCTCCCCCACCACACACACCACCACAAGCTCCCCCACCACGCACGCCACCACAAGCTCCCCACCACACACTCCAGCACAATCTCCCCCACCACACACGCCACCACAAGCTCCCCCACCACACACGCCACCACAATCTCCCCCACCACACCACATGCTCCCCCACTACACACACCAACACAAGCTCCCCTTCCACACACACCACCACAAGCTCTCTTTCCACACACACAACCACAAGCTCCCCCTCCACACACAATGCCACAAGCTACCCCTCCACACACACCACCACAAGCTCCCTCACCACACACACCACCACAAGCTCCCCTTCCACACACATCACCACAAGCTCCCCCTTCACACACAACGCCACAAGCTCCCCCACCACACACACCGCCACATGCTCCCCCACCACACACACCGCCACAAGCTCCCCCACCACACACACCACTACAAGCTCCGCTTCTACACACACCACCACAAGCTCCCCTTCCACACACACCACCACAAGCTCCCCCTCCACACACAGCTCCACAAGCTCCCTCACCACAAACACCACCACAAGCTCCCCTTCCATACACACCACCACAAGCTCCCCCTCCACACACAACGCCACAAGCTCCCCCACCACACACACCACCATAACAAGCTCCCCCTGCACACATACCTCCACAAGCTCCCCCACCACGCACACCACCACAAGCTCCCCCTCCACACACACCAACATAAGCTTACCTTCAACACACGTACTAACACAAGCTCCTCCACCACACACACCACCATAAGCTCCCCTTCCACACACACACCCACAAGCTCCCCACCACACACACCACCACAAGATCCCCAACCATGCACGCCACCACAAGCTTCCCACCACACACGACACCACAAGCTCACCCGCCACACCACCACACCTCCATAAGCTCCCCCATCACACACACCAACACAAGCTCCCCTTCCATACACACCACCACAAGCTCTCCCTCCACACACACCGCTACAAGCTCCCTCACCACACCACCACAAGCTCCCCCACCAGACACACCACCACAAGCTCCCCCACCACACACACCACCACAAGCTCCCCCACCACACACACCACCACAAGCTCCCCTCAACACGCACCGCCACAAGCTCCCCCAACACACCACCACAAACTCCCCCAACACACCACCACAAACTCCCCCACCACACACACCACCACCAGCGCCCCAGCCAAACACACCACCACAAGCTCCCCTTCCATACACACCACCACAAGCTCCCCCTCCACACACACCATCACAAGCTCCCCTGCCAAACACATCACCACAAGCTCCCCTTCCATACACACCGCCACAAGTTCCCCCACCACACACACCGCCACAACCTCCCCTCCACACGCACCGCCATAAGCTCCCCCACCACACCACCACAAGCTCCTCCACCACACACACCACCACAAGCACCCCCACCACACACACCACCACAAGCTCCCCTCCACACACACCGCCCCAAGCTCCCCTCCACACGCACCGCCACAAGCTTCCCCACCACACACACCATCACAAGCTCCCCTTCTATACACACCACCACAAGCTCCCCCTCCACACACACCATCACAAGCTGCCCCACCACACAGCACCACAAGCTCCCCTTCCACACACACCACCACAAGTTCCCCCACCACACACACCACCACAAGCTCCCCCACCACACACACCACCACCACACACACCACCACAAGCTCCCCCACCACACACACCACCACAAGCTCCCCCACCACACACACCACCACAAACTCCCCCACCACACTCACCACCACAAGCTCCCCTTCCACACTCACCACCACAAGCTCCCCTTCCACACACACCACCACAAGCTCCCCCACCACACACGCCACCACAAGCTCCCCCACCACACACGTCACCACAAGCTCCCCACCACACACGCCACCACAAGCTCCCCACCACACACGCCACCACAAGCTCCCCCACCACACACGCCACCACAAGCTCCCCACCACACACGCCACCACAATCTCCCCCACCACACCACAAGCTCCCCCACTAAACACACCAACACAAGCTCCCCCACTAAACACACCAACACAAGCTCCCCTTCCACACACACCACCACAAGCTCCCCCACCACACACACACCACCACAAGCTCCCCCTCCACACACAATGCCACAAGCTCCCCCTCCACACACACCGCCACAAGCTCCCCCTCCACACACACCGCCACAAGCTCCCCCACCACACACACCGCCACAAGCTCCCCCACCATACACACCACCACAAGCTCCCCTTCCACACACATTACAACAAGCTCCCCCTCCACACACAACGCCATAAGCTCCCCCACCACACACACCACCACAAGAGCCACTACCACACACAACACCACAAGCTCCCCTTCCACACACACCACCACAAGGGCCCCAGCCACACACAGCGCCACAAGCTCCCCCACCACACACACCACCACAAGCTCCCCTTCCACACACACCATCACAACTCCCCCTCCACACACAACGCCACAAGCTCCCCCACCACAAGCTCCCCTTCTACACACACCACCACAAGCTCCCCTTCTACACACACCATCACAAACTCCCCCACCACACACACCACCACAAGCTCCCCTTCCACACTTACTACCACAAGCTCCCCCACCACACACATCACCATAAGCTCCCCCACCACGCACGCCACCACACACACCACCACAAGCTCCCCCACCACACACACCACCACAAGCTCCCCCCCCCCACACACCACCACAAGTTCCCCACCACCCACGCCAGCACAAGCTCACCACCACACACGCCACCACAACCTCCCCCACCACAAGCTCCCCCACCACACACGCCACCACATGGTCCCCCCCAACAAGCTCTCCCCGCAGCGCCACTAGCTCCTAACCACTACCAGAAGCTCCCTCCACACCACCACAAGTTCCCTCAACAACCACCACATACTCCCCACCACTACCACATTCTCTTTCCCACCACCACTACCATCACAAACTCTCCCACCACCGTAAGGCACTTGAAGATGTTTAATATTATAAAATAGTGTAGAATACATATTCATATATCATCCACACTTGATGAATGTTTACTGTATATACTATATATATACAGCGTGTCCTGTGAAACACTAGTCTGTTGTAAATACCTGAATTCTGGCCGCATGGCTATGTACTATTTCACTTTTTGGTGTAAAAGATTAATCAGAACGAGTCACCAAAGCAAAGTATGTATGTGTTGAAAGAGAACACACATGATACACGCTGCATCACGCGATATGTGGTTCATACATGATCAACATTGATTGCGCCAAATAGTGGTTTACTTCTTTCGATAGTGAGTGTAATGGTGGCGGCACACCTGGCATTTCTCACTAGCATGTTCCTTGCTTTTGCTTCTTGATTTGAGTAGAAACTACTTCGGTCACATTCGTTTTTTGTTTTTTTCAAATCAAATGTCAAATTACTCATGCGTCATATAGTGAGACGTTGAATGAAATCTATACGAATTTTAGACATATTGTTGAGATGTTCTTACGAAAGTCTAGAATATTGTAACCGAAGTTGTTTCTACTCGAACGAAGTAACAAAAGCAAGTAGCATGCTAGTCTAGTATGACACCACCGGGTGGGGGTAGGGGTAAAGGAATTAATGGCCGGGGAACATGAGTGATAAGACTATCTACTTTGGTCATTCTTGATAGTATGACCTAACTTATCCAAACCTAACTTGTCCTAATCTATCCCAGTATAATCTAATCTAACGAAAATCATCCAATGTGGTGATACAAATAGGACCATATGCTTCTGATCCTAAATCCCATAACCCAACAAAATATAACCAAACTTAACCAAACTTAATCAAATCTAGCCAAATATAACCAAACTTAACCAAACTTAATCAAACCTAACCAAACCTAACCAGACCTAAACAATTCTAACCTAACAACGAAATCTAACCAATTGTAACCTAACAACGAAATCTAACCAAATCTAACTAATTTTAACCTAACCTAACCAATTCTAACCTAACCTAA
>NC_134813.1:8200510-8208010 GCF_046742065.1 Oratosquilla oratoria
CTGCGTCTGTGGTGAAAACTCTTCTTTTTATAATGGCTTTAATGGCATCACACTCTTCCTTATAATGGCTGTGAAAATGATTCTGGTGGTAAATGGGGATTTCATTGTTGATCTGATTTGGGGCCTGGGCTGGTGTGGCATACTGATCAAGTTTCTTCTTGATAACACCTTTGATCATCTGGTCGGGAAATCCGTTGTTGGTAAGGAGTTGTCTGATCCGGTCGAGTTCCCTATGCTTCTCCCTCCAACTACTACAGTGTGTCAGAGCTCTGTTGACGTATGCTGCAGCTACTGATCTTTTATAAGCTGCAGGGCATTCACCACGAGCCTATATTGGTGTCTTTGGTGTAGACTTTGGTATTGAAACCCTTTCTCTCTTTGCTGATGTCTAAGTCGAGGAAGGGAAGATGTCCTTCTACACTTTGCTCGTGTGTGAAAGCCAAGCAGGAGTTATCCTGAAAGGTAGAAATCAGGCTAGTGACGTCTTCTTGTAAACTAGTGGTGATAAAAATGTCTATATACCTGGCATAAATTCCTGGAGGAGGTCGATGGTGAAAAGTCTTCTCCTCAACGTAGGCCATGTACATATTAGCAAAGAGGACCCCGAGTGGGGAACCCATAGCTACACCATCAACCTGCCTGAAAAGTTCTCCTCTGTGAGAGAGGAACGGGGCTTCCCAAGTACAGGTTTCCAGCAAAGACTTTAAGACGTGTTCGGGGATGTCAATAACAGGCTTGCCGCTTCTGTAGACTCGGTCTAAAATGAAGTTGATTGTCTCGTCTACTGGAACATTGGTAAAAATGGATTCCACGTCCAGGGAAGCTATGTCTTAACAAGGTGGTGCAGTCCGCAGAAGGTCAATGAATCCTGTCACGGAAGAAACTGTGAGTGGCAAGGCGAGGACAGCAAAATTCGGAATGAACCTGCGGTAGTAGCCCACAAGTCCCAAGAACGCTCGGACCTGTTTCTTCGTGGTCGGCCGAGAAGCATTCTTGATCTTTAATATCTTGCTATCCTGGCATCCACATCGTCCTTCGCCTAAGGTATGTCCCAGGAACTGTACTTCCTGTTGGAAAAGTTCGCATTTAGACGGCTTGACTGTCAAATTCACTGAACTAAGTCTCTTAAGTACCTTCTCCAGGATCTCCACATGTTCCTCGAAGGTAGAAGAGTGGATGAGTATATCGTCCACAAAAGCTTCCACTCCATGGATGCCGTGCAGAACTTGACGCATGGCACGGTTAAAAACTGCTGGGGAGTTGGTAAGTCCAAAAGGTAGTACTTTGAACTGGTAAAGTCCGTTGGGTGTTGCGACTGCCGTGACCTGTTTGCTTCTCTCCTCCAGCGGAATCTGGAAGAATCCTTTCGCCAGATCCATCTTTGAAAAGATTTTTGAGTTGGCGGCCTTTGCAAATATTTCCTGCTGATTACTCATTGGCTCTGCATCCACCTGGGTTACTGCATTTACTCCGCGGTAATCTCCACAGATTCGTACACCTTCATCCTTCATGCGTACAACGACTATAGGACTGCAGTAGGGAGACGATGACTTCTCTATGATGCCTGCAGCTTCCATGTTGTCTATCTCCTTCTTGAGTGCATCCACCAGACGAATGGGTATCGGGTATGGCTTCAGTCTGATTGGTACGCTGCTCGTCAGCCGTATTTCGTGGCAATCCACCTTGGCGACTCCAGGCTTATCGGAGAACACTGCAGAATGTCGCTGGAGAATAGAATTTATACGTCTCTTCTGCTCTGGACCAAGCCTCGGAGGTACTTGCACATCCTCCACCGTTTCGCCTTGGATAGCTTCAGGGGTAAGGGGTGCGCAATCTGTCAATTCCTCAATCTCTGGTATAACCACGGCAGCAGAGACCATCTGCGACTGCTTAAACTGGCCTTCGACAAGCTGCAAACACTCGCACTGTTCAGGTGATAGCACACGATCTCCCCTATTCAGCAAACATTATTGACCAACTGCCGAACATGTAACTTGAGGTGTGTAATATTTCCTCAGCATATTGATGTGGAACCTCTTTTGGTCTGGTCCCACTTGCACCAAGTAGTTCAAGTCACTGAGACGTTTGACTACTTCAAAAGGTCCTTGCCATTGCGACAGCAACTTGTTGTGCGCGGTGGGTAGAAGGAGGAGGCACTGGTCTCCTTCCTCGAGGATCCTCAGCTTAGTTTTCTTGTCGTAGTACGCCTTCTGAACTTCCTTAGCTTTCAGTAGCTCTTGCTTTGCTACTTCACAGGTCTCTCGTAGTCGTTCGGCCAAGTCCAGCACATATGCATAAGTTGTCTTCACTGCGGGGTCAGGCTCTTCTTCGTCCCAGAGTTCTCGCAGTACTTGCAGAGGACCACGAACTGACCTGCCGTAGACTAACTCAAATGGCGAGAACTGTAGTGAAGCTTGGGGTACTTCGCGGTAGGCGAATAGTAGAGGGGCGATAAATCGTGGCCATTCCTTAGGTTGCTCTGCTGCCATCCGCTTCAGCATCTTCTTGAGGGTGCCATTGAAACGCTCACAGAGCCCGTTGCACATGGGGTGGTAAGGGGTAGTCCTGAGTCCTTTTACAGCCAGTAGCCTCAGCAACTCTTCCATCATGACTGAAATGAACTGGCTCCCCCGGTCGGACAACACTTGCTTAGGAATGCCCACGCGACAAAAGATTTCGAACATTGCTTCGGCGACAGTTATGGTTTCAATATTGCGAAGGGGTACTGCTTCAGGCCATCTCGTCGCGAAGTCCACGCAGGTAAGGATGTATTTGGCTCCGTCAGCTGCCCTTGGAATGATAGGTCCAACGATGTCCACAGCCACTCGCTGGAATGGCTCAGAGATCAGAGGCAATGGTCCGAGTGGTGCTGGTTTCACTCGGCCGCGATCTGTAGTCTTCTGACATACGTCACATGACCTCACCATCCTCACTATCTCTCTGCCTATCCCAGGCCAGAAAAATTGAGACTGAATTCTATCCTGAGTTTTCTGTACTCCCATGTGTCCACCTAGTACAGCATGATGACCCAGCTTAAACACTGCCAGGCGGTACTTCTCTGGAACGACGAACTGTAGTCTCGAGTCCCCGCTTGGATACACCGTACTGCGATAAAGTCTTCCCCTTTTCTTAGGAATCTGGTTTTCGTTCCCCGAGAAGTTCTGCAATGTCCCTCTAGGACCTTCTTACGAACCATGGCAAGTGTGGGATCGGTCGTTTGCTCGGCAACTACGTCCTCACTATTTGCAAGATCTGAAACAGATGAAAGTATCAATGGTTTTACCTGGTTGGTTGCTCTGGCGGCTCCTCTGGTAACCGCCGCTGCACAGGTTTGGGTGGTGGCTTCGTGTGAGCAAAAGTTCTTGGCTCCAGGAATGTTTCCAATAACCAAGTCTACTACCACCTCCTCTATGACTGCAGCGATGACTTGTCCGGTGTAGAAAGGACTAACCACTTCAACCGTAGCTAAGGGGCAGATCACCCGAGTCCCGTTGATAAGACTCACGGTTACATAATTTCCAGTGTAACTGTCAGGCGTTACAAGCCTCTCCTTGACACAACACCCCGTCGATCCGTTGTCCCTTAAGACTTCCGCGGTGACACCATTTACCTTACCAGGCTGAACCAGGAGCCCTGTACCTCTGAGACTAGAACTCAATGCAGCTGACAAGTACACGTGTTGGGGAGTTGACACGGAACCGGCGGTGACACACTCTTCTTGTGGAGTAACCTTTGGGGAAAATTCCTCAGGTGCTCCTCCGTGGTGTACTGCTGCTGCTGCAGCGTGCTTATTCTTCTGACCCTTGTGACCTTTCCAGCCACCTTGAGAGTAGGGCTGGTTCCTCACTTGCTGTGGTTGGTTCTGAGGATAAAAGGATTGAGTAAATCTTTGTGGTTTCGACTGCTGTGGAGATGACTGTGGTAACTTACTGTGGTGTTGGGCTTGCGTGTTAGACCATTGTGGTGTCTGAGAATGAACAGTTGGAGGCAACTTCTTGTGAAGTTGCTTCCTCGTGTGGTACCCGTAAGCTGCGAAGTGTGCGTTGGCCAGATCAGTCATTTGCTGGAGGTCCTTGACTTTCTGCGTCTTGAATTTAGCCACCAGCTCCGTGGAACACGATCTTTCCAGCTGGGTGCGCAGCATCAAGTCGCGCAGACCCTCGACAGTCTGCGGAGTCTCGTCCTTTTCCATCCAATGGTCCAAGTAACTCTTCAATCGAGCGCAGAACTGGGCTACCGTCTCCTTATCCTGCAACATAGCTCGCTGATATTGGTCACGCGCATCCTCCAATGTCTTACCATAAGCTAGAAGTAATGCCTTCTTCATACCTTCATAATCTCGCATTGAGGAGTCAAGACGGTGGATGATGTCGAGAGGCTTCCCGTCGAAGAGGTTCATAAACTCGACCTTCTTAACATCTTCGCTCAACTTGTACGTAGTCGCCACCATCTGGAACCTGTCAATAAAAGGTTCAATCGCTTGACCTACCTCATACTTTGGAATATTGAGCCGGTGTGTAGAGAACTGGGTGTGAGCGACTGGGTTGACACCTGGCGAGCTGGTACCATCAGTCTGAGGTTGGAAAAGTTTGAGCTGTAGCATCTCCTTCTCATGCAGCCGTTTCTCCTTTTCATGTTCCAACTTTAGTTTCTCGAACTCTCGTTCCTGCGCTCTGTCGTCACGAAGTTGCTGTTGCCGTTTTCGGACGTAGTCCCGGATTTCCTCAGTATCCGTATACCCCAGGGTTTCCGCCTCACTCGTCAATTCCTGCACGGACATGGCTCTCACACTTCTGTAATTAACTTTCAATGTTACAATAAAAGTTTTACTGCCAGAGTGTAAATAACGCACAAGAAGGCCCCACGTTGGGCGCCATTTATGTCAGAATCTTTCACCAGCTGTGTCGATTCTTGACTGATTATTCTGGTCATTCTCCCTTTCTCTACTCTTCGGGCTTCGGAGTTTGAGTTTCGAAGTTTCGGAGGTTTGAAGCTTCAGAGTTTCCAAGTCTTGGTATTTGATGCTTCAGAGTTTCGAACTTCAATTACGCAAATTGGTGATACTCTCGCAAACCACTTAGT
This sequence comes from Oratosquilla oratoria, assembly GCF_046742065.1. Lineage (NCBI taxonomy): Eukaryota > Metazoa > Arthropoda > Malacostraca > Stomatopoda > Squillidae > Oratosquilla > Oratosquilla oratoria. The sequence goes on from NC_134813.1 coordinate 8,205,593, forward strand.
TTCTTCAACTGTAATTGATGTATTAGTTAACGAGTTATTTATGTATATGCATAATTCAGCTAAATTTTTACGAGTCACAAGTGATCTGTGACTATATATATATATATATATATCAATATATATATGTATATATATATGATATATATGTGTATATATATATATATTTCATATATATATATATATATATATATATATATATGAGTGGATGGGTGGTGAAATAAACACAGGAAACAGTTAGGGATTTATTTTCACGTTTCGTCCTTACCAGGACTTCTTCAGAGTATATAAAACTTCAAACAATACAGGCGTATGTACTCTGAAAAAGTCCTTGTATGGACGAAGCGTCACAATACATCCCTAACGGTTCCCTGTGTTTATCTCACCACCCATCTACTTATCTTACTTCAATATATATATATATATATATATATATATGTACATGTACATATATATAAATATATATATACATATATTTATATATATATATTATATATATATATATATATATATATATATACATATATAAACGTATACATATATACATACACATATATAAACATATATATATGTACATATATATATATACATGTGTGTATATACGTATATATGTATATGTATATATATATGTATATATGTATATGTATATGTATATATATATGTATTGCTGTTTCTGCATTGTTTATCTTTTTGTTAAGAACTTCAATTTCTCTTGCTAATTTACGGTGTTGGACTGATAGTTTGCTGAGTAGCTGTCCGTATGAGGTTGCTTTTAGTGTTGCTTGGAGGTGGTGTTGCAGAAGGTGGTCCCTTTCCAGAGTCTCCATGTAGAGCGATGCTGCCACCGCACTCAATGGAGACCCCATTGGAAGCCCCTCATGCTGTCTGCTGCCATCCTCCTTAGGTAGCATTAGCGGAACACACCTTAGAAACTCCTCCGACCTAATATACAAACTGAACACATTTGACTTCACAGACCAACGCCTGGTAAGCTTTGACATCACTTCCCTCTACACAAACGTAATAATAGACGGTGCCCTTCGGGCTGTTAAAGAGACAGTACAACACATTGACACCGACAACTTACCCATCAACAAGCAAGCGTGACTACTTGGAGTTGGTGGATAGGTGCATAAAGTTTGGTTCTTTTGTTTTTAACAAACAAGAATACAGACAGCATGAGGGGCTTCCAATGGGGTCTCCATTGAGTGCGGTGGCAGCATCGCTCTACATGGAGACTCTGGAAAGGGACCACCTTCTGCATATCGTCCCAGCTAACTCCAAGTGGTACCGTTATGTTGATGACATCCTCTTCATTTCACACAAAACAAACGACACAAGAAACCTACTGGAACAACTGAACAACGTTGACAAAAGTATTAAATTCACAGTAGAGGATGAGACCAACGGTTCCCTACCTTTCCTAGACGCTGTCGTCATCAGATCGGACAGCAGCGCTAGGTTCAAGGTATACCGTAAACCGACAAACAAAGACGACTTCATCCACTATTTTAGCGCACATGACGAGAAGACCAAATCAGGGGTTATCATTGGGTTTTACCTTAGGGCTCTTAGAATATGCAGCGAAGAGTATTTACAAGAAGAAATTGAATACGTAACCGCTGCGTTCAGGAATCTAAGGTACCCAGAGGGCATGTTAGGGACGTCACTACGGAAAGCCATTAAAATCAGACAGAGGAAAGAAAGTGAAGAGAGGACAAATTTACGATACCTTGTGGTTCCTAACTCTGGCCTCTCTCACATGCTTTCCAAAACGTTGAGACAGACAGGACTCATCATAGTAAATGACACAGGGAAGAAAATAGGACACTTGACCACCAACAGAACCAAGACGAACCGTGACAATAGCATCGTTTACAAAATTCCCTGCAAAGTATGTGACTGTGCATACTACGGAGAGACATACAGAGGACTTAACAACAGACTCAGGGAACACAAAGCGGACATTAGACACCACCGAGAAACCAACGCTCTAGTTAACCACATTGACACAGAGGGACATTTGCCTAACTGGGAGGGTTCCACCATTCTAGCTAAAGGACTACACAAGAAACAACGGAAAATAATTGAATCACTTTACATTGCCAACCACAAAAACACAAACAAGAGAACTGGTGACTTGAAATGGACAAAATCTACCGCGACACTTGCCCTCCAAGAATGGCTTCCCAGACCCCGCGACCCTAAGTAGATACCTTTTTCCCACTTCGGCCTACCCTCTCCAACTTTCTTCCTTTCACTCTGAAGTTCCTCCATGCTACCTTGCCCCAACTTTTTATCATGATTTATGCTTTTAATACTATTTGTTACTATTTATTTTCAACTCTATTATTATTATCATTGTTATTATAACTATTATTCATTTATTATTACTATCAATATATATATTTATAATTTTAT
>NC_134813.1:8218010-8225510 GCF_046742065.1 Oratosquilla oratoria
GTTATGGGGCCTAGGTCGTGGGTCAAGTTGAGGGTACCTTGGTCGTGGAGGTTATTGGGGAGTAGCATTGAGTTCATCATGTAGATTTGGCAAATGTCTGGCAGTGTGACGGAGCCGTTGATCTTATGGTGGGTGGGTGGTTTACGGGGGCACATGACAGACACTAAGGTTGGATGAGGGAGATATAGGAAGTGTTTATGTCCTACATGTGTATGGTGAATTTGGGTGTTGTCTGAGAAACGGAAATCACAAGTTTCGGTAAAATGTATTCTGTCGGTTGTAAGTTCTGAGAGGCAGGGTTGGGATTTAGTTAGTTGGAAATGGAAGGGATAGGCTGGACAGATGTGGAAGTTGGGTCGTGCTGTCTTGCAAGTTGCTATGGTCTCCGGTGATGTCAGTGTTAGCCACTGACCGTCGGTTGATTTTAAGATGGTAGAGGTTGGTAGGTTGAGGGTCATTGTGCGGTTTTGGTAAGGGTATGGGAAAGGATAAATTTCCCAAAGGGAGAATCTCTTGACAGGGTCCATCGGTATGTTGATTAAAATAAATTGTTGGAAGATAGTTGATGCTAAGATGGGGTAATAATGTTGTATTTCATGTTTAGAAAAGAAGGGGGTAAGTTGTAGTGTACTGTGGGCTCGTCGTAGTGTCTGGGTAAGCTGGGTTGGGGTGATCATTTGGAAGTCGACTACACCTGCGTGGGCGTTCCAAATGTCTCTCTGTATGAGATTGGTATGGTCTTTGAGGCTATCTAGTTCTTTGTCTAGTTTATTCAGGTGATAAAGGAAGAAAAGGGCCGTTTGGGAATTTGTGATTTGAGACAACTGGGTGTTTGTGAAGTGTGCAAGGTCATTGTATTTGTCAATGACCGAATTTACAGAATCAGCGAGGAGGTCTATGAGTTTCCCTTGTTGTTGGAGTACTCTTGTTATTTTTCCTATGTGTGAATCAACTGTTTGGATGTCTTGATCAGTAGCAGTTCCAAATAGGGATTTAGAAATAATGCCAACGAAATCGAATAGACCTCTTTTGGTTCTTCCGGTCTTTGTAGTGTCGTTGTCTGGGTCTGGGAGGTGGTATATTGTGTATTTTATCTTGTCAAGTTTACTTTGTAATGAGTTGACGTTGTGGTAGAGTATCAGTGAGATCTCATAATTTTGATGAGTGTTATTTGGTACTTGCCTGCCTATCATTTTCTCTACTTGTAGTAGGTCATTTTGTAGTTTAGTAATTGGTTCTAGCAAGGATGTGGGTGAGATGCGGAGTTTCACCATGATGGAGTCTTCGACGCATGCTGTGGTGCCATGTCTGTGGACTATGGCGCCGGGCAAAAGCCTTGGGACGGAGAGGGCGAGGTGGACGATGAGAGGGAGGAGTTGTAGGGATTTCATCTGTGGAAAAAGGGGCAGTGTCTGAGTGACTAAGGATATGTTTATCTGACTCTCGCTAAGGTTATATTGGTCGGAAGGAAGTAGAGAAGTTTCAATAGATATGCGGAAAGGAGTTCTTATTGGAAATGGGCCATTTTAACCTCCACCGATAGATACATGACGTCCTGCATCTTCAGGGGCGAGAGCTAGAGTGCATGTTTAATTGCGTCGACGCAGAGTCATGGGATGAGACTTGCGTTTTGGTGATTGGTGTGTGTCTGTGGTAGGTGGGTTGTGGATGGGAGGTGAGATTGGGTCGAGGTTCAGTTTGACCTTTCTCAACTTCTCTCCATGTATGGTGAAGGTGGTGTGATCGGAAGGATCTGTTAGTAGGAAAACATTGTTAGGGAGTGAACTTGTGACTGTGAAGGGGCCTAGGAATTTGGGTTTGAGTTTGTTTGTCTTATTTGAGTCTTTTACCATGACTGAGTCGCCAAGTGCTATGTCAAGTGGAATTGACCGTTTGTGTTTTTTTGTCTTTGTCTTCTCCTGGGCTTCTTTCAGGTTTGCTCTAACTTGTTTGTAAATGGTTTGCATACCTCTTTTGATGCAGTGTGCGAGGTTATCTAGGTTGTATAAGGGTGGGGGTGGTTGGTTGAATATTTGGTAGGGTAGGCGCATTGGTTGGCCGAAAATGATCTCATGTGGGGACATCTTTGTTGCGGAATTGACTGTGCTATTGATACTGGCTTGTACCTGTGGTAGCCAATCTTCCCAACTGTCCATGAGGTCGTTGACCAATGGTCTGAGAATCTCTAGGACCTTGCGATTTGTTCGCTCAGTCAGACCGTTTCCCTGTGGGTGGTATGCAGTGGCAAATGTTTGGTCAATGTTGTAGAGGTGTGCTATTTCGCGCATCACCTCATTTTTAAACTCTGATCCATTGTCAGATAACATTGTGTGTGGTATGTTGTATCTACAAAAGATATTGTTGACTAGGGTTTTGGCTACAGTCTCTGCTGTTTTGTCTTGGAGTGGTATTAAGATTGTGTATTTAGAGAAATAATCAACTGCTGTGAGTACATAGTTGGAACCTTGATGGCTCGTTGGCATTTTCAGTAGGTCAATGCCAAGTGTTTCCCATGGCTCAGCAGGGAGTGGGATATCTTTTATGTTGATTTCCCTCGGGTTAGGGCCTCTGAATTGGTTGCAAGTTATACAAGAATCTATGTGTGTGGTTATATCTCTTTTCATGTTAGGCCAGTAATATGTGTGCCTAGCAGTGTTTAGTGTCTTATCTCTGCCCGAGTGGCCTCCCATTGCACTGTCGTGCAATATGTGTAGGACCTTGGGGACAAGGGCTCTGGGGATAACAGTAACCTCTCTTGTGTTAATGGTTCTCCTTATGACTCCGTCGACCAGTTTGAGTTCCTCAATAGGGACAGGTGGTCGGGAGTGTAAGGGGTGTTGTGAAATGAGATGTTGTTTTATTGGGGACCATATTGGGTCACTGTCTGTTTCATTCCTAAGTTCTCGCATGGGAATGCATGTGGTTTGGGTGACAGGGTTGATGTGGTTTTGTCTGCTCAAGGAATCTGCCACTACATTAGCTTTTCCAGCTAAGTAGGTTATCTTGGGATCAAAGTCTAGTAAGGTGGTTTTCCATCTAGCAATTCTTCCGTGGAGGTCTTTTGTGTTGAAAAGGTAAACTAGGGGTTGGTGGTCTGTAAAGATGTTTATATTGTACCCTAGAATGAGATGTTTAAAGTGTTTGAGTGCCCAAACGATAGCTAACCCTTCTTTGTGTGTTGTAGAGTAATTATTTTCAGCCTTGTTGAGGACTCTACTTGCGTAGGCTATGGGGTGCTCTTTGCCGTTGTCGTCTTTTTGTTGTAAGACTGCGCCTATTCCTACAGAGGAGGCGTCTGTGTAAAGAAGGAATTCCTTTTCCATGTCAGAGAAAACTAGTACAGGGGCTGTGGTGAGTGCGTGTTTGAGAGTGTCGAAACTTTGCTGTTCTGTTTCTGACCATTGAAATGGCTCGCCTTTCCTTGTGAATTTGGTCAGAGGGGAAGCAATATCAGCAAAGTTTCGGATAAAGTGTCTGTAGTATGATGCAAGACCTACGAAGCTTCTAGTTTGGGTTGTGTTTTTGGGTGTTGGGAATTTGTTTATAGCTTCTATCTTGTCTGTGTTGGTATGGATACCTCTGGCATCTACCTTATGTCCTAGGAAGGTGAGTTCCGTCTGTAGGAATTTACACTTTCCTAGTTGGACTTTCAAACCTGTGTTTTTGAGTCTTTTTAGGACAATCTCTAGTGTGTGAAGATGTTCTCTTTGTGTGGGGTTGTAAATGATGAGGTCGTCTAAGTAGACGAACAATGAGACTCCTATCATGTCGCTGAAAATGCGGGTCATCAACCTTTGTTGGGTTGAGGGGGCATTCTTAAGGCCAAAGGGCATACGCTCAAAGTTGAAATGCCCTTTATCAGTGGAGAATGCAGTTACGGGTTTTGATTCCTCTGTTAGTTCGACCTGCCAGAAGGCTGACTTAAGGTCTATTGTGGAAAAAACAGAGTTCCCGTTGCCAATGCATTGTAGTACATCTTGCATGGCGGGGAGGGGGTGTGGGTCAGATTGAGTTAGGTTATTGATTTTCCTGAAGTCAACAACAGGGCGTAAAGTTCCGTCTTTCTTTGGGACTAGGAAGAGGGGACTGTTCCATGGGGAGTCTGAATGGGAAATGACGCCTTGGTTTATCATCTCTTGGACACTGTCATTGACTTGGGATTTCCTACTGTGAGGTTTGCGGTAAGCGGGGGTGTATGAAGGGGGGGTGTTAGGGGGAATTTGGATGTGATGTTTGATAATATCACATTTTCCTAGTGGTTGATGTTCTATTGCTATAGCTGATCTATTCGTTTGTTGGAGGTTTATCATTTCAATATGGGTTTCTGCGTTAGCTGTTGTCGTGATTTGGTCTGGGTGGATAGGGGGAAGGGGTTGTGTTGGTCTCACTTGATTGATGTGTTGTGGCAGTGGTTCCTGGATAGGGGAATTATGGAGATGGACTGCGCAAATGTTTGTATTCTTCCTGATTTTACGGTGTTGGTCTGACATGTTTGTTAACATAGCTAGTGTATGTTTATTGTCTGATATTGTATCCCAGGAGAACTCAATGGCTATGTTGTTAAGCCTGGACGTGTCTGAGTCGATTATGACGTCCTGATGTTCGATTGCACCGGGTATGTATAGTGGGACTGTTATTGAATGTCTAGGGGGTATGATGACTGTGTTAGACATCAGTGCCTTTGAGGTGACATAAGGGGGTGGTCGGAAGGAATAGCTGTTAGTGGGATTTGGAGTATTGAAGGAAGGTGGACTTGAGAGATGTTGTGTGTCTGAGTCGGGTGTCTCAGGAACTGTTGACTCATTATTTACATCTCGGAAGGAGATTTTGTTAGTCTCAAAGTCTATCTTAGTTTTCCAAATCCTCAATGACTGTAATCCTATTATACCTTGTTGATTAAGACTCCATTCATCAGCTATGTGGAAAGGTGTGAAACCTACTTTGGAATCGTTCACTTCTATGCTCAGATCAACCATGTCGTGAAGTGAAATGGTGCTCCCTTCTATTAGGAGTCCTTCCATATTGGAAAATTGAATTTGGGGTGGGTCATTTAATGCTTCGTACAGAGCTCTTGGGATGATGTTCAGGTTTGTTCCTGTATCAACCATCATGTCATCTAAAAGTTGATCTACACTCACTTCTAGGGTGAGGTAGTTGTGTTGTGTATGAGATATTCCTATGGTGGTTTGGTGCGTGAGGCTGGTACACGTTCCCCCAATCGGTGGTGTTGGGTTGAGCGTGTTGTGTGGGAGGGAGCTGTTTGTCGAGGGGTGTGTCGAGGGGTGGTGAATGGTTGGTTAGTTCTCTGATGAGGTTGTTGTTGTGTTTTCTGTAGGTAACACTCTTCGTTGGAGTGAGTTGTTGTTTTGTGTAGGTTGCAGTATTTGTTTGGATGTGTTGGTGTAGGTAGGAGTGGGTGTTTAAAGGGGGGTGGAACTTGTTTGTTTTGATTCTGAACTTGACACTGAGCATTCGTATGCGAGGTAGTAGCATGCACTGAGCAAGGGATGGGGTGGTGTTGTACCTGCGGGTGTTGTTTTTGCTGTGTCCAACACTGGGCATCGGTGTGGGAAATGGTTCCATGAACTGAGCAAGGAATAGGGTGGCGTGGTGCCTGTGTTTTTATTTGTTGTTTTTGTATGCAGTCTTTTGTGTTGTGACTGGTTGATGAATGGTAGGAGCACCACTTAGAAGGTTGTCCTTGATTGGTGGGAGGGGGCTGCTGTGAGTGAAGGCTATTTAGTCTGGGGAGATGGTTGGGGTGTCTAAAAATACATTGCAAGCATTCATGATATCTAAGATATAGGTATAAGCTAGAGGGTTTCTAGTGTCTAGTTCCCTTTTGGAGGCTTCCTTTAAACACTTTGGAGGGAGTTGGGAGAGATAGGAAGCTATCTCAAGGAATGTTAGTAGGTGTTTTGTTGGCATTACATTTTGACCAAATTGGTCAGTGTGAGTCCAAGGAGAGTTATTCTCTAGGTCCTCTCTGACCTCTTTAATTCCGTTTGCTACGAAATCCATAATGTTAGTAACGGAATGTGGTTGGACTCTAGTGTTATTGAGGAAAGTGATAAGGAAGGATATATTATTTGCTTGTTTGTTGTGAAAGACCTTAAGAAGGTGGCGTTTATATTCCTGATATGTGATTCCACATGCAACTAAGCTGTCTAGCATCCTTGCCTTTGAACGGCAAATGTCAGATGGGTCTATTTTCTGACGGCACAAATTTATTTTATCTGTCTCAGAGTATTGTGTGTTCTTTGAGAAGAACAGGTCACATGCTGTCAAGAAGTCTGTAATGGATAGTCCACTATCTTGGGAAAAGGTTGGGATTTCTGTGAGGGGGGTTATGGTTTGATAGTTGTTAATTATTGTTGGTTGAGGTTGAGGGTAAGGATAATATTGTGGGTTTGGAGGAAGGTTAGGTGGTGGTTGGTGGTATGGTGTGGAGTGGGTTGGACCAGATGGGGTATGGGGGGAAGGAAAGGGGAAGTTTTGGTACTGCTGCTGAATGGGAGGGGGGTTATTATGTGTTGGGATATGGGGGTTGGATGGATTATGGTTTATAGGAGGTTTTGTTTGCATATTTGGTTGGATGGGAGGAATGGGTGGTTGTGGTTGTGAGGGGTGAAAGGGGTCTACTTGAGGAGGCTGGTTGAAAAAAGGTAGGACATCGTTCTCATAAAGAGGGTCTATTGGGGTATCTGCATTAGGATTAGTTTTGTCAGGATTATTTAACTGGTCATTGGTTAACTGTTTAGAGGTATTGTCAACCTGTGGATATAGGTAAAAATGGTCTGGTTTGTCATTGCCAATTAAGTCTTCTGTGTGTATTTCCTCTTTGTCACTGGATATGTCCTGTCGTTGTTTTTCTTCTCTAGATCTTGAGAAGACGCTATGCACCCTTTGTAAAACTTTACTTCTGGTGCCAGTGGCCATGTTGCCAAGTCATGTATTAGTTAATAGTTAGTATGTATTAGTTAATAGTTAGGTTTGATTTGTAATCTAAGAAAAAAGAGCTGTTAAAATATGAATAATAGGTATATAGTAACTAAGGGTAATATGTTATGCTTAGATAAGGGAGGGGGGGATATGGGATGTCAACATTTATATATGGGTTATATATAAGAACATATAATTATAAATGGTAAAAAAAGGTAAAAATATTGTAATAATAATAATGGTTAAATATAGTGCACGTTATAGTATAATAATCGCTGGTTAACAGTAGTAATTATGAAGGGTAAGTTACATTTATAAAAATGTCTAAGTTCTATGTAAAATATAAATGGAGTTTAGACAAGAATTACTTAACTGTAAGAGTACATATAAATGTGATATTATGTAATAGTCAAATCTAGTAAGGTTATTGCATATCTATAAATATGAAATTGTATTAGGAATATGTGAAATTGGTATTTGATAAGTTGTAGTGGTTGAAAATTAGAATTTACAAAATGTTTGAAGCATGTTATTTTCTTTCAGCCAAATAATGTTACG
>NC_134813.1:8230510-8233010 GCF_046742065.1 Oratosquilla oratoria
AACTTACAGTTGTTTCCCGCTTGCGCTGTAACCAGATCTCAGTACAAGAAATCTGAAGAGGAGACTTATAATTTAGAATCCCTATTCTCCCAAACTGACCCATCTTCTTCTTCACCAGTTTCTCTATCTAGAGCAGAATTAATCAAAGAACAGAAGTCAGATCATTCTCTTAAAAATTTGTATGAGATTGTTTCATCTCCAGAAGAAGTTGAAAATATGTCACGAGGTTTCTATATAGAAAACGGAGTCCTAATGCGAAAATGGAGAGCATCCACCGCAACCGCTGACCAGCCATGGCAAGTAAGGAATCAAATAGTCCTCCCTCTTGGTTTCAGGAATAATGTTCTAAGATTGGCTCATGATACTCCCTTAGCAGGTCACTTAGGGGTAAGAAAGACCTTGTTCAACATAACCCAACATTTCCATTGGCCCACGGTTGTCAAAGATGTTGCCCAATATTGTAAAACATGTCATACATGTCAACTTGTAGGTAAGCCCAACCAGAAAATTGTAGAAGCTCCACTCCATCCCATTCCTGTAATGGAAGAGCCATTTAAAAAAGTTCTTATTGACTGTGTAGGACCTTTACCTCCTTCAAGTAAAGGAAATCAGTACATTCTCACAATCATGTGTATGAGCACTCGTTTTCCAGAAGCAATTCCTTTGAAAAATATTAAAGCTCAAAACGTAATCAGAGAAATGTTGAAATATTTCACTATGGTAGGATTTCCCAAGAACATTCAAAGTGATCAAGGAAGTAATTTTCTTTCCAACAAGTTTAGAGAAACTCTTGTAACACTAGGTATAAATCATGTAACTTCCTCCGCCTATCATCCTCAATCACAAGGTGCTCTAGAGCGCTTTCACCAAACGCTCAAGACAATGTTAAGAATCTTCTGTGCTGAGAACACTCGAAATTGGGAAGACGGACTCCCCTTTTTGTTGTTCGCCAACCGAACAACAATTCAAGAAAGCCTTGGATTCAGCCCGTCAGAATTAGTCTTCGGTCATGAAGTCCGTGGTCCCCTAAAGATACTTCATGAACAATGGATGAAAGAAGAACCACCAGTTCCTTCTTTGAAATACGTGTCCCAGGTCACCGAGAAGTTGTTAGAAGCTTGGAAGTTGGCAAGAGAGAACTTGGCGAATGCTCAACGAGTAATGAAAGGTCGGTATGATAAAAATTCTAAACTTAGAACTTTCTCTCCAGGAGATCAAGTGTTACTTTATCTTCCCATACCAGGAGATCCATTGCAGGCTAAATACAAAGGACCCTATGAAGTCTTGTCCAGAGCCAGTGATCTCAACTACATAATCAAAACTCCAGACAGAAGAAAGAGTTCCCGTCTCTGTCACATAAATACCTTAAAACCTTATCATTCCCGAGATCCAATTCCAGCTTGCAGCTCTACCACAATAGAATCGGAAGAGCCTCCTGATAACCTGCCTAATCCTCCTGAGATTCCCTTGGAAAACTCTCAGATACTACAAAATCTTCAGATAAAAGTAGGACACTTATCTGAGAAACAAGGTAAAGACATTCTTTCTCTCTTAAGAAGTTATCCAAAATTATTTCTAGATTCCCCAAGATTCACTTCTTTGATAGAACATGAAATAATTCTAGACTCGCCAAGGGCTATCAAACAAGCCCCTTATAGAGTCAATCCAAAAAAGAAGGAGTTCATAAAAGCAGAAATAAACACTCTGTTTCAACAGGGAATAATTGAACCCTCCAGTAGTCCTTGGGCATCTCCTTGCATTCTTGTCCCTAAATCTGACAATTCTTATCGCCTGTGCATTGACTACAGGAAAATCAATGCCCATACTAAGGCCGATGCTTTTCCTATCCCTAGGATAGATGATATCATAGACAGTCTAGGAACTGCCAAGTATGTATCCAAGTTGGATATGTTAAGGGGATACTATCAAATCCCTGTACACCCTCGCTCAAGAGAAGTTACCGCTTTCATTACGGAAGAGGGATTGTTCCAATTCAGAGCAATGCCATTTGGGCTTAAAAATGCCCCTGCCACTTACCAAAGAATGATAAGTAATCTTGTTGCAGGATTGCCAGGAGTAAAAACTTATCTAGATGATGTGATAATATTTAGTCAGTCTTGGACAGAACACATTGAACACCTAAATAATTTCTTTTATAGAGCAGACCAAGCAAACCTTACCATCAATTTGTCCAAATGTGATTTCGGACATACACAGGTCCCCTATTTGGGATTTAAAGTTGGAAATTCCCAAGTGTTTCCAATAGACGCCAAGATAAAAGCCATCAATGATGTACCAACACCCACTAATCGTAGAGAGGTACGTCGATTCCTCGGAATGAGTGGCTATTATCGCCATTTTTGTCCAAATTTTTCAGATGTAGCAGAACCATTGACTGACCTGTTGAGAAAAGACCACGACTTCGTGTGGACACCTACCTGTGAGACGGCCTTCAAAAACCTGAAGTCCCTTCTCACTAACGCACCAGTTCTAAGGGCAC
>NC_134813.1:8253010-8258010 GCF_046742065.1 Oratosquilla oratoria
TGATATTTTTGTGTTATTTATTTCTCTTTTTCTATTTTAACTACGTGGCTTGTGTGAATTTCTATGTTTCTTTATTTTTTCTCTCAGTTTTATTTAAAACATACAATTTACTCGCTTGCTCTTGTATGATTTTGTGATTTTCTACCGAGTTTTTTTATCTTTGATGTATTTTCCTTACAATTATCTTTTCATTGAATTCTCCATTTGATCTTATCTTCATCTATTCCCAAATTCCATCATCTCTTATCCTTATTGTCTCATCCTTATCCTTATATCTATCTTTATTTCTGTCCATATCTTTATCCCTATTTGCATCCTTGTCTTTATCATTATATTTGTCCTTATTTGTATCCTCATCTTCATCCTCATCTTTATCCTTATCTTTATTTTTTTGTTTATCCTTATTTTTATCCTCTTTATCCTCATCTTTGGCATTGTCCTTGTCTCAACGTTATCCTTATCTTTATCATTAGCTTTATCTTTATCCTTGTCTTTATCCTCATATTATTATTATCTTTATCATTATAACTATGCATAACCATATCCTAACATACCAAGTATGCCCTTATCAATCTCACCTTGCTTATCCCCTTTCTCCAAATATTTCCCTTACTCATGACTACGTGCACATAACCCCCCTTTCCCTTTTCCCATCCTTTCCCTTATCCCTCTTCCACCCTTATCCACTCTTTCCCACCCTCTCTTCCTCTCCTCCCCATGACACCAGATTGACCCCAAAAAAGACAGAAGCGCTGGTCAAATTCAGTCCGTACGTAATAAGCCCTCCTCCCCACACAATCCGCATCGTTATCTCGATCCGTTTGTGTTTACTCTCGAAGCTCGAGACCTGCGCGTTTGCAGCGGATCTCTGAGTGTTCCCACGGGGATTTGGTGTCCTGCTTCTTCTTGACTTTTGCTAGCAAGACTTCAGTAATTTCGTGGATATTGTGGTATTTATACATATATATATATATATATATATATATATATATATATATATATATATATATATATATATATATATATATATATATATATATAATGGCCGATATAAACACGCTGTATTATTCTAAGACGCAGATATCTGTTAATTTGTTTTCGTGGGTTTTGCTGTGATCAATGTTTTCCTTTATGAAGCGAACCTGTATCAAGTGTTATGATTTATTTCTATTTGGTTTTGTCATTCACCCATTCATTTATTTATATTTTTTCTTATTATATAATCTCTCTCATCATCCAATTCTGTGTCACATTCTTTAGATTTCGTTGTAATAGAACATCAGGCCAGTTTCGTTTAGTCAAAGATGGGTCCCAGTTTGAAAAGAGCTTCCTTCGACCAAGGCCCTGGTCAGGTGGGGATTGCCACCCTCCCCTTTACTCCACCCCATGGGTTGAATAAAATCACCTGCCGCTCATCGTAGTAAAAAGTAAATGAATAAGTAAATAAACAATAATAACAACATCAAACGAAATTTGAACGCTTAGACGGGTGAGAAACAAGACACAACAAATCACCGATTCTGCTTCATCCACGTTCAAAGAATTCTTTCACCGTTTTCTAAGTCCTTTTTCTTCTAGCATCACGCTAGAAGAATATTACATCACACACGCTTCTTTGTTTCTTCTTCTAAGCAGCTTCTTGCAAAGCATTTGTTATCACTTTGTGATATGCATATTTAACAAGCACACAAGCATTTGCAAGCACACAAGACTTGTAACTCTTATATTGCACTATATATTTCACTGACAGCTTGGCTTGGTTTGCTTAGCTTGGCTTGGTGGAGACTATAATCTTTCGTTTGCTTCATATGCAGCTGCCGATAACTGAAATAAATTTACTCCTTTTCATGTATGCATTTGTTCATTTACTTATATGTCTATTTATTTGGTTGATGGGATTATAATCGAGGGGGCTAGAGCGTCGCTACTTGCGGCAGAGGTCGAGGTAACGGCTGTTCGAACCTTGCCTCCAGCGAGTTGGTCCGAGGGCATGGTTCATTAGATTCCAGGCTACAAAGTTCTTTGAAAGGGGGACCGTCTTAGCCTCCTGATAAGGGGGAGTTCGCGAAGTTAAATGGAATCAGTCAATGACTTCCTTGTTTTTTTTGTTTTGTTTTTTTTTACTTATTTATTCATTCACTCACTTTTATCTGTGTATTTGATATTCTATCTACTTTTCGAATTTACTTATATACCATTACTCGTCATTTATGACTTATTTGTTAGTCTTTATTTTTGTTTTATTTATCGCAATGGGTTAAAAGACATTCTTGTATTTACTCTCATTGTCAAAGCTTATAGGTTGTGTCTAAATCATATTTGCACATTAATCCAAGAATTGCTACCTCACAGGCTTATCACATATGCATATAAATCTTATATATTTTCTGTAATTATAATGTGTGTGATGAATGTGTAATATACAACCAACTTTGATGAGTGTTGTTCAGATAAAAGTAAAGTAATGAATAATGAGTTAATAAAATAAATGAATAATGAAATGAATTAAGAATAAGTAAATATGTAATAGAATTAATGAATATATAAATAATGAGATTCATGAATAAATAAGTAAATGAAAAATGGAATGAATTAGAAATGAAAAATAGAATAGATTAATAAAAAGTAAAAAACGTATAATATTCTAATACCTTGTGCCGGAGGAGGAGGAGGAGGAGAAGAAGGAGGAAGAGGAGAAGAAGGAGGAGGAGGAGAAGGAGAAGGAGGAGGAGGAGGAGGAGGAGGAGGAGGAGGAGGACTATGGTAAGGCACCCACCACATCTCTAAAACAAAATTAAGAGAAGCAACAGAACCGAACGTACGAGTACATAAGGAAAATATAAGACCACAATATATCTCTAGTTATCTCTAGGACAAAAATGTTCTCCCGAAAACACTAGCAGCTAGAAAGAGAGCTACAACGGTGTTTGTGGACACATAAAAAAGGGTAACAAATAGCGGCAAGTTCTGCCCACGATCGTTCCTTCTCCACTACATTACGATTTGTCGTTTCAAGCTTCTCATAGTTTCTCTGCTCTCTGCTTCGCTTTCAAGAAGGAGGAGGAGGAGGAGGAGGAGGAGGAGGAGGAGGAGGAGGAAGAGAGTGGAAAAGGGTGAAAACAAAATCCTGAGGTGTTTGTTGGAAATAATACTTGGGTCGGAGGGTGTAAGCCGTCAATTTCCCATTTACCTGAAATACCATCTTGACCCAAAAATGGTAAAACACCTACCTGAGATACCATCTTTTACTCACACATGGTACCACATTTACCTGGTGTACCATCTAGACCCACAAATAGTACCACACAGAGTGTTATAATATATATTTATAATAATATAAATAGATAAATAATTGAATGAATAAATAGAAAATAAGAAATTCTTATGACTATCAAAGTTATGTAATAATACAGAGATTTTAAAAAGATAATAAAAAAACGAAGACGACAATACGAAACGAATATCGCTGATAAATCAAAAGAGAATCCCAAAGAATTCTACAGTTACATTAGAGATAAAAAGGTTATTAGAAATCACATTGGCCCACTATTATCTGCTGATGGCCAACTTGAATATTCAAATGAAGGAATGTGTGATATTTTGAACAATTGTTTTAGCTCGGTATTTGTAAACGAAACACCTCAAAGTGAACTCCAAACTGAAACCTGTGAAAAGTCTAGGGTGAACTTACTATGATAAATATAACAAAATAGAAAATCAAAATGTTTATAGAAAAACTCAATGTTAATAAAACACCAGGGCCTGACGGTTGGCATCAAAGAATCTTAAAGGAAATAAGAAATGAGATTGTTGTTCCATTAGAAATTATTTTCAAGAAATCCATCATATCCGGAGATGTCCCAAGAGAATGGAAGCCAGCTAACGTTACTTCCATATTCAAAAAAGGTGACAAAAAGAAATAAATATCTATAGGCCGATAAGCTTGTATTCAATTGTAGAAAAAATTATGGAAAATATCATTAGATATGCTATAGAACATTTAGAAAGTATGTTTGATAAAGGATAGCCAGCATGGATTCAGACGGAAACGTTCTTGCATGACTAACTTACTTGAATTCTACAACACAGTCATCTCGAATTATGACAAAAACAATATAGATTTAACATATCTAGACTTTTCAAAAGCTTTTGATAACGTCCCCCGCAAAAGACTACGGAATAAGTGGTAACCTATTAAGTTGGACTAGTAATAGGTTGAACGATCGAAAACAGAGTTGTTCTAAGTGGCAAAACTTCTAGATGGAAAAATGTTACGAGTGGAGTTCCTCAGGGTTCCATTCTTGGGCCACTGCTATTCATAGTATATATAAATGATATAGACCACGGACTGATATCTGTTGTCTCCAAATTTGCTGATGATACAAAACTGTGCGGAATGGGAACTGATCACTTAAACCAATTAGATATTCAAGAAGATTTAGATAAACTACAGCAATGGTCTGAAAAGTGGCTAATGAAATTTAACACGAGTAAAGGCAAGATTATGCACATAGGTAAAAATAACAGTGAGCACGATTAGAAGTTATTTGGAAATTCGTTAACAAAAGTGGATAGTGAAAAGGATCCCGTCGGAATCATTAGTAACGATTTCAAATCATCTAAGCAGTGTATTTCAGCCTCTGAGAAAGCAAATAAGATTTTAGGACTGATTGCGCGATTTTTCGACTTCAAAAGCTCATCATTCATTAACAAGCTATATAAATTGTTAGTTCGTCCACATTTGGAATATGTGGTTTCCGTATGGTCACCGAATCTCATTAAAGACATTAACAGATTGGAAAAAGTACAACGGCGAGCCACAAAACTGATTCCAAATATCAAAATAAATCACAAGAAAATCGATTAAAACATAGGAATCTGTTTTCCCTAAAAAGCGTAGACTCAGGTGACTTGATACAGGTCTTTAATGTTCTAAAGGGAATTGACATCAAAAGTGACAAAATTTTCACACTGAATGAGAATCCGACAAGAAATAATGA
>NC_134813.1:8273010-8278824 GCF_046742065.1 Oratosquilla oratoria
CCTAAACACTCTTGTTAATCGTCGCGTCTAGCGACACTTGGCATCTCTCCGGATCTTACGGAGAAGAGTCTATATATATCATTGCGTGTAACGGTCAAGCTGGACTCTGCTTATCGGAGCCCCCTTGCACTCGTTCACTACGTTGGACTTAGACCTTATAGTCGTAGTTTCATCTCGACTTGTATTTTCTCGAATCATTCTGGTCTCTGCTTAAACCAGAGTCCCATTGCACTAATCTCACATCTTAGTCTAGCTTTGCTAGAACTCGTCCACTTTGTTGGACTTAGACTTTTAGTCGTAGAATTTTCTCGACTTTGTAATTTTTACGTAAATTATTATGTAGGACTTAGTTTCCATTCTGATGGTCGATATTTCTCGACCTTACCACTTATTGTCTTTAAGACTATTTTTTTTTTTTTTTTTTTTATTGAATGTCGATATTTGACCGACACTTATATATATACGTGTCTTGGCAATATTAGCCTTTTATGTTCTGTGATTTTACGTGTTTCGAACATTGTTCTTTTCGCTAGTTTTGGCGACTTCTATTTTTCGATCTTGTTTATTTGTATCTTTTTGAAGGAAATAATCATTCTTAAGCAGAACTCTAGTTTTGAACCTGGCCCTTCCCCATAGGCGTCACAGGGAGTAAGGAAAAGGTCTGGCGACCTTGCCAGGATCGAAGGATAGAAGTTCGTCAACAATTCTGGTAAGATGGAGATTCTCCAAGATTTCTTTGAGTCCCAAGACCTTAGAGTTTTGCTAAGTGCGGACGTTTCTCATTTGCTTGAGATAGGAAATATCCTAGAATTAGATTTGAGCGGATACACTGAAAGGGCAGATATACTTAGAGTAGTAGTATCCCATTTAGTTGAGAGGGATTTGTTACCCCCAGAGGCTATTCTATATACCCGTCCCCCTAGATTAGAGGTTTCAGGACTAAGGTTAAGACTTAGAGAAATGGAATTGCAAAGTGAAGAGCGTAAGCTCAGAATGGAGTTAGAGTTGAAAGCTAAAGAGGAAGAGACGAAGATTAGGTTGGCTGTAATTGAATTAAGTAGAGCAGGATTGAGTTCTGGAGTTAGCTCTTTCTCGCCTGGAGATTTTGATGTCTCTAGATATATCAAATTAGTTCTCCAATTTTCGGAGAAAGAGTCGATGACTTTCTTTGTGCAATTTGAAAAGATTGCAACTCAACTCAAAATCCTCCGAGAATACTGGACTATGTTAATGCAGTCTCGTTTCATAGGTAAGGCCCAACAGATATATTCTTCTCTTCCCCTGAGTGAAAACTCGTACGAAAGTGTTAAAATTCGGGTCCTAAAAGCGTATGAGTTAGTCCCAGAGGCATATAGGTTAAAATTTCGAAACTTTAAGAAATTGCCTCAAGTAACTTTTGTAGAGTTTGCGGCGATGCAAGAACGCCTTCTGGATAAATGGTGTACGGCTAGTGAAGTCGATTCTCTAGAGAAATTTCGAGAATTGATTTTAGTGGAACAGTTTAATTCACAGCCAGATGCAGATCTTAGGGTTTATCTAGAAGTTCAGAAACCAAATAGTTTGTCTAAAACTGCTATATTAGCAGAAGAGTATGCCCTGACTCACTCAAAGAAATACAAAACGGCAGATACAGACAACCTTAAGAGGACTACTCATAACATAAATACTAAGAGTACACCCACTCAGAATTCAAAACCCGAAGTTACACACACTAATTCTTACAAGTCCTATCCAAACTACCGAGACTTACATTGCACTTGGTGTAACCAGCATGGACATAGTCTCTACCTGTTTCAAGAAACAAGGTAAATCCATGCATGCTAACCAAAGAACAACGTTAACTCACAACACTAACTGTGTTTCTGATAGTCAGTTTCAAGAAAAACCCGCTAGTCCTCCCAAAGCTATGCCATTAGAACTAACTTCCAAACCTCCAGTATTGTCTAGTAATGCTAGTTCCACATGTGGTATTAAGATGGAAGTAGACCCATGTTTTCTACCTTTTATTTCGACAGGAACAATATCCACGACAGAGCATGACACTCCTATACAAGTGTCCATTCTTAGAGACACGACAGCTAAACAGAGTCTCATACTGGCTCAAGCTCTTACTAATCCACAACTAACTTACATTCTGATGTACTCCTAGATGGAATCGGTGGAACCCGTAGATGTCCTTTGCATAAGATATATCTAACTTCCGATTTAGTCACAGGTCCTGTTGAAGTAGCGGTAATAGACTCATTGCCAGTTCCAGGGATCCAGCTACTTTTAGCTAATGACCTTGCAGGTAGCAAAGTAACCTTGCCCATTGTTACAGAATCTCCTAACCTTGTTCTAGATTCCCCTCTTGATAACCTTGATCTTTATCCTGCTTGTGCAGTAACTCGGTCCCAGAGTAGAAAGGTAGATGAAGAAGGACTCTTTCGATTTAACCATGCTTATTTTCCCCAGAGCCAGAGACATTAACCATTACAGATCCTCTCCCCTTAACGAGAGAAAATTTGTTAAAGGAGCAGAAGAGCGATGAGACTCTTGTCCCGCTCTTCGAAAAGGCTGCCACTGAGGCAGAGGTTAAATGGCAGAGGTCTTTACATTCGTAAAGGCGTTCTGATGCGTAAGTATCGCCCAGCAGCTACCCCAGCTGACCCAAACCTGGGAAGAAGTACACCAAATTGTTGTCCCCACTTCCTATAGAGAGAAAATCTTAGATTTAGCCCATTCTTCCGCTTTATCAGGACACCTAGGTGTCAGGAAGACCTTAAAAAGAGTAAGTGCTCATTTTCATTGGCCTACTGTGGTCAAAGATGTCTCAGATTATTGTCGTGGCTTGCCCCACATTTCCAGTTGGTAGGTAAAAAGCAACAAATCAATTCCAGTAGCTCCTTTGCACCCCATTCCCGCTATAGGAGAACCTTTTTCCAGAATTTTGATAGATGTTGTAGGACCTCTTCCTCCTTCTAAGAAAGGATTCAGATATATTCTTACTGTTATGTGTTTAGCTACCAGGTATCCCGAGGCTATTCCCCTCAAAGATACCAAAGCAAAAACAGTAATCAAATCACTGTTGAAATATTTTACATTAGTAGGTTTCCCTGTTGAGATCCAAAGTGATCAAGGAAGTAATTTCCTGTCGAAATACTTTAAGAATTCATTGATTGAGTTAGGTGTCATGCACACCACTTCCTCACCTTATCATCCACAGTCTCAGGACGCCTTGGAAAGGTTCCACGGCACTTTGAAAAGCATGATGCGTAAGTTTGTACAAGAACAGGAGAAGGATTGGGAAGAAGGCCTCCCCTTCCTTTTGTTTGCTGCTAGGACTGCTGTTCAAGACAGTTTAGGTTGTAGCCCAGCTAGTCTACTCTACGGACATGATGTCCGGGGTTTCTCTCAAGATGGTAAAAGAGAATGGATGGAAGAAGACTGTCCAAGTCCCGTCCCTCCAGTATCTCTCTCAAATTTAAGAAAGACTGGTGACTGCCTGGAAGATTGCTAGGGAGAATCTAGAAAATTCTCAAAGGAAAATGAAGGTAAAGTACGACCGAAAGGCTAAACCACGTAGTTTTTCTCCAGGAGACCAAGTGTTGGTCTATCTCCCAGTAGTAGGTGAGCCCCTTATGGCCAAGTACCAAGGGCCTTATACTATTTTAGAAAAGGCCAGTAGCTTAAACTACATTATTCACACTCCGGAAAAAAGAAAAACTAAGAGGTTAGTACATATCAATACTTTAAAACCCTTCTACCACAGAATACCCATTGCCAGCCATACTACTGTTGGTGTAGATGAGACGGAGAGATTTTTCCCTCAGCCAGAACTGCCTCTTCAAAACTCCAAGATATTAGAGCACCTCGACTCTAAGGTAAACCATTTAGAACCTTATCAGCGATGTTCATTGAAGAAACTACTTCTCAAATTCCCTTCCCTATTCACTGACAGTCCGAGACAAACAGAGTTAGTTCAGCATGAGATAAAATTGGTCTCGCAGGATCCTATTAAACTGCCCCCATATCGGTTAAACCCGACCAAGAGAGAGTGCCTACGTAAAGAGGTAAAATTCTTTGATTGTTTCAAGGTATTATAGAACCTTCACATAGTCCTTGGAGTTCCACCATGTATTTTGATTCCTAAATCTAACAATACTTACAGGTTAGTAGTTGATTACCGAAAAGGTTAAATGAGAAAACTAAAGCTGATGCTTACCCCTTACCTCGGATTGAGGATATCATAGATAACTTAGGGTCAGCTACCTACCTTACTAAATTAGATTTCTTGCATGGGTTTTACCAAATAAGCCTCCACCTGATGCGAAGGAAATTACTGCCTTCGTGACCCCTGACGGTTTATACCATTTCAACGTTATGCCTTTTGGTTTGAGAAACTCTCCTGCAACCTATCAACGTTTGATAAACATACTTATTACAGGGTTTGCCAGGAGTAAGGAGTTATTTGGATGACATTATTATCTACAGTAAAAACATGGGAGGAACATTTAACCCAACTTTATAATTTCCTCAGCAGAGCTGATCAAGCTCGCCTCACCTTGAACTTGGCCAAGAGTGAGTTTTGGACAAGCCCAGGTGGCTTATTTAGGACATGCAGTTCGGCCAACTCCATGGTTAAACCCCTGGACCTCAAAGTGAAGGCTATTACCAACCTACCTAGACCTACTAACCGCAGGGAAGTAAGAAGGGTGTTGGGAATGTTCGGGTATTATCGCCGTTATTGCAAAAATTTTGCAGAGATAGCTGAACCCCTGACTAATCTACTGAGAAAGGACCTACGGTTTCAGTGGACCCCGACATGCGATCGGGCCTTCGCGCAACTTAAATCCCTATTAAAGCATAGCCCAGTGCTGATAACCCCAGACTATGCTCTGCCTTTTCATCTCTATACAGATTCCAGCGAAGTAGGGATTGGAGCGGCTCTGCTACAAGAACGTCATGGTATCAAACGTGTGGTAGCATACTTCAGCCGTAAACTGAGACCTTCACAGCGCCATTACTCCACTATTGAGAAGGAATGTCTGGCCCTCATAGAAGCGTTCCGGCACTTCGAACCCATCATCGGAGGTCACTTCGAGATACACCTCCACACGGATCACAATCCTCTGGTGTATCTTAACCGAATGGCGAATACGAACCAGAAAACTCACCAGATGGTACCTCGAACTCCAGGGAGTCCCCATTTTCCTTTCATCACGAAGTCGATCACGCAACATTTTAGCGATACTCTCTCCCGTTGCGTGTCTCCTTGAGGAGGGAGGAGTTACGACTACAGACTCGTCCGTAGTGAAGATTTCATTCAGACGCAGATGCGCGGATGTGCGTATGTGTACCTTTGGTATATGCCCGGCCGTTCCCACGATGGGCTTGGTGGACTCTCGGCTTCCAACTGTCGGTAATTGACGTAAGAATACTGTTAAAGTGAATGAATTATATATTTATGATGTATTCCATTTCTTTTTGTGTTCTGTCAAACATATTCTATACATTGCATATAGATTTATGTATGTATATTGTCTTGTGGATCTCTTCTTGTCAATCTTACGAATTGATTTACGTAAGATAAGAGAAATTACATATTCTTTAGTCTTCGGACGCCGGAGAGAAAGATCTGTGCCTACGTGAGGTAAATCGACGTCTAGAGACTCTTAAAGTGGATGAAATTCTATTCATCGGACGTATTTCGTTCTTTTTTGTGTTTTGACAAACTATTCCATACTTTGCATATAGATTTATCTATGTATATTATTTTGTGGATCTATCTTGTCAATCTTAGGAATTGATTTACGTAAGATTAAGATAAATTGC
>NC_134813.1:8296824-8299324 GCF_046742065.1 Oratosquilla oratoria
ATAGTTTCCATCCCAATCGGCGGCGGTCGCGCAGCTCGTAAGTTGATTTCCTTTAGTGCCAATTATCACCTTTCCTTCCCTCCTTGTCCTGAGGATCTTCCCAATCATGGTCATCCTAATGACATGCCCACCGCGCCATCTCTTTCTTCTCCATACTTTTGACACTGTCCTTTGACCCACTCTTTATCTATTATTTTCTTCGTATTTTTCTTTCCCCTCGTCTTCTTTTTATTCTATTGTCTACTTTGTTATTTCGTTTTTTCCTGGTCTTTTTCTTCATCATGTTTTACTTCTTTTTCCTCTTTTTGTTGTTGTTATTTCTTCCTTCCTTCCTTCTTTCCTTCCTTCCTTCCTTCCTTCCTTCCTTCCTTCCTTCCTTCCTTCCTTCCTTCCTTCTTCCTTATCTAATTTCTACATTTCTCTTATATTTTTCTTTGATTAGTATTTAACTATTCGATGTAATTTACCGAAATACATTTCTTAAGTTATATGTGTTCATATACATACATACATGCATACATACATACATGCATACATACATACATATATACATACATACATACATACATGCATACATACACACATACACACACACACACACACACACACACACACACACACACATGTGTATATATATATATATATATACGTATGTGTATATATATATATGTATATATATATTATATATATATATATATATATATGTATGCATGTACAGTATATATAATATATATATATATATATATATGTATGTAATACATATATATATATATATATATATATATATATATATATATATATATATATATATATACTCGTATATATATGGATATATATAAATATATATATATGTGTGTGTGTGTGTGTATATTTCTTCCCTGTATTTTCTCTTCCCCAACATCCTTATCTTCCCTGACCTTTTTATCTTTGTTATTCTCTCATTAATTACTCCGCTTCCCTTCAACCTGGGTGATCTCTCTCTCTCTCTCTCTCTCTCTCTATAAAAATATATATAGATATAAATATATATATATATATATATATATATGTATATATATATATATATATATATATATACATATATATACATATATATATACCTCGTTCTTCTCGTGGTTGTGCCAAATCCGACGTGTGTACCTGGAGATAGTGGAGATGGGTCGGGATTCTACCTGGAAGATTGTCGAGGAGGATTCTCAGGGATGGGGGAGAAGGGTGGAAACGGTTATATATGGCTACTACATTTAACCTTTCCCCCCCCCCGCCATCACATTGATTACTTTCATTGATTGATGCCACTTCTCCCCCTTAGTCCCAAACTCTCCCCCATCTCCCTTCCTTCACTCATCCCTCATCCCCCATGGTCTCTCTTCTCTCCCCTCTAGACTGATTTTATCTCCCCAGCTCCCTATACTCTCCGTATCTCTCCCTTTAGTCCATACATTATTCGACTATGCTTAATTCTTGTTTGTTTGTTTGTTTTTTCGTATTTTTCCTTATTTCCTTCTTCAATTCCTTTCGTACCTGGTGACACTTTTCTTTTTAGTCTATCTGTTGTATTCATCCCTATGGAGTGTTTTATCTTGCAAAGGAGTAAAATCCTATATATATATATTTTTTTACCCTTCCGTACCAACCTGTCTTTTCCTTTTGTTTCTGGCTCTTGTCAGGCTAATGTACTGTATTATTCTCTATGGAACCCTTAAGACAGTGATTTCCAAACTTTTTTCTGATCGAGTTCCACTTAGAGGTACTGTACCATCGTCCTGGTTCCAGAAAAAACACATTTCAATTTGGTATCAATCTATTCATAAATAGGGAAAAGGCTGTACCAGGGCGCCGCTACGCGACGTATTTTCAGTTGTTGACAACCACATTGCCAACAACTGAAAATGGCAAACTACCCCAGAAGTCCTCGGGAACCATTTGCAAGACCGTCTATGGTACACGTACCACAGCTTGGTAATCACTGCCTTAAGGCAATGAAACATTATATATATATATATATATATATATATATATATCAGACAATTTCCTTGACAGTAGCGCACGGGATTCGAACCCGCTGCATCTGGAAGTAAACTTCCAAGACACACTCGCGTTGGACCGCTCGACCACTTGATTCCAAGACACACTCGAGTGGTCGAGCGGTCTAAGGCGAGTGTGTCTTGGAAGTTTACTTCCAGATGCAGCGGGTTCGAATCCCGTGCGCTACTGTCAAGGAGATTGTCCTGATTGATGTCGCTGGTCACTAGCGAATTTCTCATATATATATATATATATATATATATATATATATATATATATATATCTCACAAAGGATTACAAAGGTGGAACATGCCGACAGGAGACCTTTTGGTCCATATCTAGGTCGGATGCGAAAAAAAAATCATAATAATAATAAAATAATAAATAAAAACTATAATAATGTAAATAACAAATAAAATACATAAATAAATGCATAGGTATAGTTAGATGACAAACAAACAGGTAAGTAGTA
>NC_134813.1:8304324-8306824 GCF_046742065.1 Oratosquilla oratoria
TGTGTGTGTGTGTGTGTGTGTGTGTGTGTGTGTGTGTGTGTGTGTGTAATAAAACCACTTGGAAAATAAAATGAAAGGTGACCGAACGTTTTCGTCTATCTAAGACATTTTCAAAGGTACAGAGTAAGGAAACAGTGACAATATATATACAAAAGAAGCACACTAGGGGGGAATTAGGACAGGTTCATAGTGACCTCACTCTCTCATCACTGCCGGACGTTTGAGCCGGCTACTGTCAACAATTTTGTATGTTATAAAGTTATCTAATTTATACATACCCATAATCATATTCATGTTTTTCTGAAATGAAGCTTTGAGAACAACATGAATATGAGAGTGGGAACGTATAATATAGATAATTTTGTAACATACAAAATTGTTGACAGTAGCCGGCTCAAACGTCCGTCAGTGCTGAGTGAGGTCAAAATGGAAATGTCCTAATTCCACCCCTAATGTGCTTCTTTTGTATACATATTGTCACTGTTTCCTTACTCTGTACTTTTGAAAATGTCTTAAATGGGCGAAAACATTCGGTCATCTTTCATTTCATTTGCCAATTGGTTTTATTACACATTTTGTGACTCACATGTTTTTGAGATTTATTCGCATATATATATATATATATATAGATATATATATATATATGTACATATATATGTACATATACATATATATATATGTATAGATATATATATATATGTATATATATATATATATATATATATATATATATATATATAATTTTACCTAGACGTTTGTCGTTATCTTCTGTTTCTCTTAACTTGAAGAGCTTTATTCTAAATCCTTTCATCACTAGGCATGTTATTTTGTATTCTAGATAAGCCGAGCGCTATTATATTCCCTGAATCATCTCTTTAGATTATCATGTACAGATCTCTCAGGTTCAGCTGCGGGCAATGTAAGTAACTTGCAATCTCTGACAGTATTTCATAACACCCATGAAAACACAGTATCGAATTTATATTATATGCATGTATAAATACACATACACACACACAGACACACACATATTAAACGCGTACACACAAACACACTCAAGCACGCACACACACACACACGCACGCACGCACACAAACACACACACACACACACACACACACACACACACACACACACACACACACACACATGCACATGCACATGCACACACACACACATGCATGCATGCACGCACACGCATACATACATACACACACACACACACACACACACACACACACACACACACACACACACACACACACGCACACACACACCTCTCATGGCGCTGTGGTTAGAGCTCTGGCCTGCCACTACGGAGGTCCGGGTTCGACTCTCGCCCGGGGCTGAAATAATATATCAGTATCGCAGCGCTGAGGGGTGTTACTCCAACTCTCGTGGGCGGAGAGTTGGGTGTGTGTGTGTGTGCAAGGTCATAGCATTACCCATAGATCGGACCTACGAGCTCTGAGCTCTCTTCCAGGAGGGAAATAGCTGTCGATCACGAGTCCAACACGTGATCCAAAAGACCAAGTGAATATACACACACTGACTTGACTTTGGAAAAATTAAATAAAAACAGAAAGTATTCTATTTAATGTTATATGGTTTGTGCATATAAGTATGTGCAAGTATATTTTTGTATTATGTATATATACAAATGTATATATAATTATTACGTATGTGTTTGTTTTTGTACCTAGTATACAGCAACATTTTCATCACTTTAGAAATCATTAAGTGAATTCAATGATTACAAAAATGTATCTTTGGATATGAAATTCGGAAAAAAATCTAATATTCAAAAATTGAGATAAACAGAGACGGAAAACTTGAGGATTACAAACATAACTTTATTTGCAGGAATCCATAATGTTATATTTCCAGGTCGCTCGGCAGCCAGTTGTTTTGTAAATGTTTGTGCGTGAGTTCCATTTTTTCTATTTTTATTTGTTTTTCTTTTATTTACTATTACTATTACTTATATCATTATTATTGTTGTTGTTATTGCTATTGCTATTATTGTGTATACATTGTGACGAATGTGGATAGGAGGTAAGGGAACAGATGGTGAAAATACATCGGTGAAACCGGCAGAGGCTTAGACACCAGATTGAAAGAACACCGAGCAGATGTAAGGCACCACAGGGTTAGTAGTGCATTAGTTAACCATGTCGATGAAAGAGGCCATCTACCAAAATGGGACCAGGCAAGAATTCTCATGGATAACATTGTACGGCAAGAAAGAAATGCGACGGAGTCCGTTTTTATCAACATCCATGGTAACATCAATAAGAGGACTGGGGATTTAATATGGGCTGAATCAGCAACACTCATTGTCGTCATGAACAATAAACGCAGAGTCCCTGATCCAGACGGACGTTTCAGCCACGCGAACAATAGGAGGATACTTTGTCCACCCGCTGTGACAGTCCGCCACACCGACAGATGAGGTCGAGTGGGGGCACCAACCTGACACTTTGCCACGTTCCTTCTTTTG
>NC_134813.1:8311824-8321824 GCF_046742065.1 Oratosquilla oratoria
TATTTTGAAGAAAAAACACATAGATGCAGCTAACGAATTGAAAAAAAGACCCCAACATTATCATCAGAAAGGCTGACAAAACTGCTGCTTTTGTCCTGATGAAGAAGGAAGATTACTTCGATAAATTTAATTCCATTTTAAGCGATACCACTAAATTTAAAAGACTGAACCAAGACCCCACAGAAAACCTAAAGAAAATGGTCAATAAACTGATTGAGACCAATAACTCTGCTACCAACGCTATCCATCTCAACAAACTTACTGGTGAATATAAACCTGGTTACTGTTATGGTAATGTAAAGATACACAAACCAGGAAAAAAAATACGGCCGATAATTGCACAAATCCCCAAGCCTACCTACCATCTCAGTAAAAGACTTTGTGCCCTGCTCACCCCATATGTACCTGCTACCTATAGTCTTACTTCTGCGTGTGATTTCATAGACATCTTGAAACACAACAACGCTAACGGTTTTATTGCTTCGTTGGACGCTGAATCCTTATTTACACAAATTCCTGTAAATAAGACGATTGACTTCATTTGTGATAAAATATACAGGGATAACTCCACCCCTAAGCTAGAAATCCCTGAGAATATCTTAAGACGGCTATTAATATGCTGTACGAGCGAGACACCTTTTACTTGCCCACAAGGTAACCTGTACTCCCAGGTCGATGGTGTTGCCATGGGCTCTCCCTTTGGGGTACTATTCGTAAATTTCTTCATGGGAAGTATAGAAGAACTAATATTTCGAAGTATGAAAAAACCGGATATATACTGCAGGTATATAGATGACATTTTCATTAAAGTTAATGACTACCAAGAAGTGGAAAAAATCCGTCTTAAACTACAAGAAGCCACAGGACTTAAATTCACTGCTGAACACAGTGTAGGTAACTCCATGCCCTTCCTTGATGTCCTTGTTACCCAAAGTGGACATAATTTCACCACCAATGTCTACACGAAGCCTTCCAATGGAGGCCAATGTCTCAACGGAAATAGTGAGTGCCCCAATCGATATAAGCAATCTACCATTGGAGCTTATGTCCGCCGTGCACTTACGCACTGTGTTACCTGGTCAAAAGTCCACCAAGAACTCGTACGCACTACCCAGGTACTAGTAAATAACGGCTTTAGCAACAAAGAAATTAATAAAGTTACCGAAAATATCTTAAACAAATGGTACACCAACTCCAACAATACTCCAAACCAAG
Organism: Oratosquilla oratoria; assembly: GCF_046742065.1. Lineage (NCBI taxonomy): Eukaryota > Metazoa > Arthropoda > Malacostraca > Stomatopoda > Squillidae > Oratosquilla > Oratosquilla oratoria. The sequence continues at coordinate 8,313,040 of NC_134813.1, forward strand.
AAGAAATAAAACTTTTTTACAAGTCACACTTTTCTACAGCTTACAAAGATGAAAAGGCCATCAAAGACATCGTCAAAAGAAACTTAAATCCTATGAATGACAACACTTCTATCAAACTTATCATTTTTTATAAAAGTAAGAAAACCTCCAATCTGCTTTTCCAAAACAACACCCGCCAAGGGAGGAATGAGCTGAAAAAGTTTCATGTCATATACGAATGTAAATGCACAAAAGGGAACTGCGAAGCCCTTCCTTCCTCGTACATAGGCATGACGACTATGAAGCTGGAATCCAGACTGGTTGGACACAAATACACAGACGCCCCAAAGAACCATGCTTTGGCATCACGTGGATACCACATTACACGAGAAGAATTAGAACAGAACACGAAAATCTTGGAAACCTGCATGGACCCGAGAAAGTTAAAGATATATAATCGAGGCACTTTATATCAAGGATAAAAACCCCAACTTGAATATACAGGCACTTGATTTACTAGCGCTACCCAGTATGAGAACACAGGGTAGGCCAGAAGCATGAGGAGACAATTTATGCATAATTTTAATCTATTATGTGATCTCCCCTAGTCAAATAATTTCGCGTGGTCAAATATCGCACTTTGATGACATTTGACACACTCCCTGAAGAAGGCTCAGATGAGCCGAAATCCGGATCGGAGAATATGTCCACCTACGCACGAGTTCTACAGTGTAGACCCTGCTACACAGCGATTAGCGAGATCTTTAGAAAGTATCTCCAAGAAAATTATTAATGCAGAAAACAGCATCACCTTCAACAAAATTGTAGTATTATTACTATTATCATTATTACTATTATTATTATCAATATTATTACTATTGTTATTATTATTATTACTATTACTATTATTATTATTATTATTATTATTATTATTATTATTATTACTATTATTATTATTATTATTATTATTATTATTATTATTATTATTATTATTATTACTATTATTATTATATTATTATTATTATCATTATTATTATTATAATTATTATCATCATCATCATCATCATCATCATCATCATCATCATCATCATCATCATCATCATCATCATCATCATCATCATCATCATCATCATCATTATCATTATTATTATTATTATTATTATTATTATTATTATTATTATTATTATTATTATTATTATTATTATTATTATCATTATTATTATTATCATCATTATCATTATTATTGTTATTGTTATTGTTAATATTATTATAATTATTATTATTATTATTATTATTATTATTATCATTATTATTATTACTATTATTATTATTATTATTATTATTATTATTATTATTATTATTATTATTATTATTATCATTATTATTATCATTATTGTTATTGTTAATATTATTATCATTATTTTTATTATTATTATTATTATTATTATTATTATTATTATTATTATTATTATTATTATTATTATTATTATTACTATTATCATTATCATTATTATTATTATCATTATTATCATTATTGTTATTGTTATTGTTATTGTTAATATTATTATCATTATTATTATTATTATTATTATTATTATTATTATTATTATTATTATTATTATTATTATTATTATTATTATTATTATTATTATTATTATTATTATTATTATTGTTATTGTTATTGTTATTGTTATTGTAATTGTTATTGTTACTATTATTATCATTATTGTTATTATTATTATTATTATTATTGTTATTACTATTATCAATAACATCATCATTATTATTTCTCATATTATAGATATCATCATTATTATAATTTTACACATTTATGATATATAAGCAAAATGAATAAGTAAACAGATAAATATATGTAAATAGGCTAATACAGCAAAGGCAACACTGCAACGTTTTCTCCTCAGAGATTTGTGAGAGGACCCGAAGACTATAGTATAGTATATGACTAAGGGTTTATTCACTAAACAATGGTGTGGTTACGAGGTTAGATAAGCAAATACAGCATTAAAATGGTTCAAATATCCAGTTTTATCTATTTATTTATTCTATATATATGTATATATATATTTATTTATATTTATATATATATATATATTTATTTTTATATATATATATATTTACTTTTTCTATTTTTGTTTTTTTTTGGGGGGGCGGGGGGAGTCATGTGAGTGACTAACAATTATATACAGTATATTTGGTCAATGACTCCCCCAGAAATAAATAAATTAATGAAAGAAATGCCACATGTAATCTTGTGTATGAAAGGAACTTTATCGAGTTCAATTATACCAAACATACTTTTGATGATGATATGAAACTGAGTATAGGATCGTGTTAGTTTGACATTTCTAAAATTAATGAGATTGATGTAGAATATTCTAGACCCCCCAGGAGCGTTATCATCATGACACAGACTTATCTAGTTTCTACATTTATATTGTCAGTCTTCATTTGTTCTCTGTACCCAGAAGATGTCGTGACAGACAAAAACTTTTGGCCTTCAATTATTTGATTCACTAATTTCTGTAGCGAAATGCAAGAATATAACGTTTTGAAAACAGTGCGGGAGCCCAAGTCAGTACGCTTTGTAGCCTACCAAACACCGACGCTCCGTCCCTCCCTGCCCCTTGCCTCCGGTTTTCCCATCAAATAAAATGCATCACTGCTTTATCATGTTCATAGCTATTCTAAGCCATAATGTTCCTCATCTCATCTTTTGATATCAGTAACGATTATCAAATCTTTATCTATCTTATCTGCTCCTTTTAATGAAGACCGTAAACTTTTTTTTATCATGAGTGTGCCGTTTCTTTATTGCTTTTATAAGATTATTCAGATTTTTTTTATCATATTGCACGTGAAAGATTTCCAATGAATTATTGTAACTCCTTCTGCGTTAGAAACTTATTCATATCTTGCATTATTGAACATAACATAAGAACCTAAGAATGAAGGAGACTGCAAGAGACCATAAGGCCTACACAAGGCAGCTCCATATCCATCACCATCCATAAAGATGTCTAACCGTTTCTTAAAACAACTGATAGTTTCAGAGCTTATTACATGGTTACTAAGTCTATTCCATTCGTTGACCACTCCTCTAGGAAACCAGTTCTTGCCTATTTCCTTTTTAAACTTAAATTTGTCCAGTTTAAATCCATTACTGCGAGTCCTGCACTGTTGTTTTAATATGATGACCTCTATTAGATCAACCCCGCACTTTGCGTCTTTCCAGAGAGTATTATGTACCTAAGTCTCTCCTCGTAAGGCAAATTTTTGAGATCCATGTATAATTCTAGTCATTCTTCTCTGAACTGATTCTAGTGAATTTATGACCATTCTATAGGACGGAGACCAAAACTGTACCGCATAGCCAAGGATGGGTTTAACTATCGCTAGATAGAGTTTGGTAATGATCTCTGCACTTCTATTCGTTACCGTCCTAGCAATGAAACATAATTCCCTCTTCTTTAACATAATTCTTCCTTTCTTATATCTTATCATATTTTTTACTATCAAATTATTTTTGTCTTCACATCCTTAGTCCTCATATGTGCAGAAGTAGAAAAAAGAGGGAATGAGTAAGAAAGAGAGCAGAAAAAAGGGAAGAAAAGAAAAGGGTAGGAAGAGGAGAAGTAAGAGAAGGAGAATATGGTGTAATAGAAGAAGGGGGTTAAAGGAGAAGGTAGAGTAGAAGGAGGAGAGGGAGAAGGAGGAGGAGAAGTAGGAGGAGGGGGAGGAGGAAGAAAATGTGGAGGCTTAATAGGAGAAGGGGTGCAGGAGGAGGAGGAATAAGATGAAAATACCATATGTCAAAAGGCAGAGATATGATTTAGTCTTCTTTAATCTTTCACAGATAGATATGCAGAGATTTAGTATAGTCGAAGATGATTGTCGTGTGTATTGATGGAGTAATACATTTGTCATTTGATCCATGTTTCCCGAGATTGCATATTCCCAACAGTCGAAAATGCCCCACTCTTCCTGCATTTATTCGTTTTCAATATTTACGAAGTCAAAGAGATTAGTTCCCTTTTTTTGTTTCATTGTCAACCATATTTGGTTTTGTTTTCATGATGTGCATTTATGATTCATCTTTACATGCATTTCTGTGGAACGATATTTCTTCGTATTTGCTTAAGTATCTTATGTATCTTGCAGCAATTCCACCTCCTGTTTAAAGTTGTACATTCCGTCTTTATGATAAAATACCCACACTTGATGTAGGAACCCTTTTGATGTATTCTAATTTTTATATGAATTCATTTGTCGTAAACCAGGGTTTCCTCATGACATCTGTTTACTTATTTGATTTATGTTCATATATTTCACTTCATTTTCGTTTATTTATCTGTCTATTTATCTATTAATTGGTTAATATATTACTTATTTGTTTATTTATTTATCTCTCTGTTGATATGTTTTTATTTTTAATTGTTTATTTATTTTCTAACCTCGCCCCATCTCATCATCACTGTCTCCCAGTCCACTGTCTTCGCTCCACACCAGCTTCTACCCTGTCTTCCTCTCAGTAGCAAATAAAGATTCCCCTTCGGCTATTTCGGAATTACTTTACTCCTTCTAGTTGATCTGATAGCGTTACCCTTTTTCTAGTTTATTCTTTCCTGTCATCGCTGATTTATTTATCGTATAATTCTTTATTCTAGAAATATGGACCTTTCGCTTTACATCATCACCAGCGAAACTTCCTCTCACTCAGCGCAGGCTACGTATTTTAGGGCTTCTCATTTTTCGAATCTGTTGCATTTTATCCATTTCCCAGAAGTGATCATCTCGCTTGCCAGCCACCATGCAAGGACTTTCATTACTTCCTTCTGCATGACTGGTGCCATTTATCCTTCAGCCTTGCCATCCCGGCATGCACTGGCGCAGTCATGGGCAAACTTATGTTTCAGAAGCTGCGTCTGGTCTGGTTTTTACAACACCCACACCGTGTCTGTTTCTGCTTTACTTGATTAGCATTCCCTCCACCGTGCTACGATCATACCACCTGGAGTTTGCTCCTGTTTCGACTCTTCTTCTCACCCTCATCATCATCATCCGACGCCAACCGTCATGACCAGAACAACATACGCGCATATGGTTTCTTCAACTCTCCGTTTCTGTATTACACACCAACTTCACTTTGCACTCGTTTCTACAAAAGAACAACACCACGTACATCACTACAACCGGTAGCGTCATCGGAAGGTTGCTTGTCTCACATCCACTCAGTTGTGGGTTCGAATCCCGCGCTTCTCTCCGATTCCCAGCAGTGACTGTTTGTTCCCTCCCCCACAGCAGTCACCAAAGCGCATCATAGGGCAAAAGTAACTGACAGCTTTGGCCGTAGCTACTCAGCGCCTCCTGGCGTAGGCTCCTCATCTGTACTTCTCCCCTTAGGTTTTCATACATCACTGTTCCACGCGATCGGAAGCGTACATATTCCTACTTTCAGATTTGAGTTCTGCATTTCTCTCCGATTTCTAACAATAACTAGATAACTCCCCCTCCCTCCCACACTGGCAGTCACCCAAAACGCAAAATAAGGCAAAAGTGACGGCTTAGGGCGCAGCTACTTAGCGCCTCCTGGCGTAGGGTCCTCTAGGTATTGTTACATGTCCCTGAGTCCTTAATGGCAAAGGCCATCCCCCTACAATCAGCTGATTAAGCTTGTTTACTATTTTTGTCTCATGATGCGACGGGAGTTGTGTGTGTGTGTATGGGGGTAGGGTCGTTGGTAGGGGGGAGGGGCGTCGGTAGAGGGAGGAACTGTGTCTCTTACGGTTGGGACCGAACACGCATATCCCCCTTTGATATTCAATGACCCTAAAGGGTGTTTATCATGCAAAGACGTTACTGTTCCTATGTCCGCGCAACGCTCTTCTACGTGATCTACGCATGAGCCTCTCAAAAGACGCGACATCAACGAAAGAAACACTGGCCAGTGCTGTTTTCCCTTTGTGGCGTATTACGGTCACAGAAGGTTTGAAGAACTCATTTGTTGTATAATTCTGTAAAAGGGAGTTTGTGAAAAGTTTTCATTTGGACAGAGAATTGATACCCCCAAAATATATACAACTTTTACTAGTGTAGGTGAATAGATGAATACATTAGTAAGGATAAATAGATAAATAGATACATAGATAAGTAGAAATTTATCAATCAATGAATATGTATAGATGACTAGATTAACAAATGTAGATGAAATTGAATAGATGAACAAATATATAAGGTCTGTTTTCTCTTCCTCTCTCTCTCTCTTCTTTTGAATATATTTAGCTTCGTCATTGCTCCTAATTCCCTCTTCGGATGATCTTAGCTTGGTCTCTTCAATACAGTACACGGCTCGACGGTGTAGTGGTACCGCTCTCGACCACTAATTCAGCGATCTGAGTTTGAGTCCCATCCAAGGCTGAAAATTTCAGCATCGCTATACTGCGACCCTGCATTACAAATGTGATGGTCAAAGAGTTTTGTGTGTGTGTGTGTGTGTGTGTGTGTGTGTGTGTGTGTGTGTGTGTGTGTGTGTGTGTGTGTGTGTGTGTGTATGTGTGTGTGTGTGTGTGTGTGTGTGTGTGTGTGTGTGTGTGTGTGTGTGTATGTGTGTGTGTGTGTGTGTGTGTGTGTGTGTGTGTGTGTGTGTGTGTGTGTGTGTGTGTGTGTGTGTGTGTGTGTGTGTGTGTGTGTGTGTGTGTGTGTGTATTTACCTAGTTGTATTTTACGGGACGAGAGCTATGCTCGTATTGACCCGTTTTCGTATCTCTCCGCATCCAGTTTATTCTTAAAATCTTGTATAATTTTGGCACTCACTGTTTCTCCATTTAGTTTGTTCCAGACATCAGTCCCTCTGTGTGGGAAACTATTATTTTTCAAATCTCCTCTGTAACTGTCCTTCTTTAGCTTCTTTTCGTGTCCTCTTGTTTCTCTTCTGTCCCATTTTAATAAGTCGTCTCTATCAAGATTTCCTATCCCTTTCATAATTATGTAAATGATCAACAAATCACCTCTTTCTCTTCTTTGTTCAAGTGTTGAGAGATGTAATTTTTCCAATCTTTGTTCGTATGTCAAATGTGATCATGTCGGTGCCATTTTTGTCGCTGCTCTTTGATTTTGTTTTTTGTTTTGTTTTTTTGTGCTAGGTGCCCATAGTGTTGCAGCATATTCTAGTTTAGGTCTTATTAGTGCATCCACTATTTTCTTAACCACTTCTTCGTCCATGTAGTCGAAGGCCACTTTCATTGATCATAATAAGTTAAAAGTCTCTCCTACAAATTTATTGACATGTTTATCAGGTGTCAAGCCACTTGAGATAATCACTCCCAGGTCCCTTTCTGAGTCAACTTTTTGACCTCCTTGCTACCAAATTTATATTGACACGATATTCTATTTTCACTTTTTTTAAATTCCATTATACTACATTTCTTAATGTCTTCTTGTAGCGATCTGCAATCTTCTTCTGTGTTTACTCTCTTGAGTAACTTGGCATCGTCAGCATAGAAGTTTATGTTACACTTCACTCCCTCATCCATATCATTTATATATATGGTAAACATTAAAGGGGCCAATACAGAGCCTTGCGGGACGCCACGTATTACATCTTCCTAGTTGGAATTTTTGTCTATAAGTACCACTCTCATTTTTCTCCCACTTAAGAAATCCTTCATCCATTCCAGTAACTTATCTTGTATTCCTCCTATTATTTATGTGGTACTTTGTCAAAAGCCTTCTGCAAGTCCAAGAAGGCGCAATCTGCCCAGCCATCTCTTTCTTGTATTATCTCAATTAATCTCGAATAATACCACATTAAGTTTTTTGTACACGATCTTCCACTTCTAAAGCCAAATTGTTTAGGGTTTAATATTTTATTCTCTTCCAAGTGTTTTATCCATTTGTTTCTGATAACTTTTTCGCATATTTTTGCTACTGTGCTTGTAAGGGATACCGGTCTGAAGTTTGTAGGATCCTCTTTGTTTCCTCCTTTATATATTGGTACTATGTTTACATCTTTCGAATCTTGCGGTACCTTTTTTTTTTTTTTTGAGTAAAAAATCTATTATCTTGTATAATTGTCCATCAGTTCGTCTATACACTCCTTCAGTAACCAATTTGCAATTCCATCTGGTCCATGCGATTTCCTAACATCTAGGTTTTTTATTTGGTTTCTTATTTCTTTCTGTGTTACCTTTATTTATTTCATTTTAGGGGATCTTTCTCATTATCCATCTTCCCAAATTTGTGAGCTCTCAATTGTAAAAACAGACCTGAAATGTCTGATCATAACCTCTGTCATTTCTGCGTCGTCTATATATTCTTTATCTCCTCGCAGTTTTACAATTTCGTGTTTGTCTATTAATTTATCAATTACATATCTTTAAAAGAGTTTAGGTTGATCCTTACATTTGTCTATAATATATTTTTCATAGTTTCTTTTTTCTTTCCTGCGCATATTCATATATTCGTTCCTAAGTTTAATATATGTTTGCCATTTGAATGTTTTTGTCTCTTTTCCATCTTTTCCAGGCTTTGTCTCTTCTGTCTTTAGCCTCACTGCACCTTTTGTTGTACCAACACTTTATATAAATCTCTTTTTGCTTCTTCTTAGGTAAACATTTATCAATTCCTTCCTTGTACTTTTCTTTGAACATGTTTCATTTGCCTTCCATTTTTGTTTCTTCTTTGGAGAATTTATCCCAGTTTGTGTTTTGGAATTTTTTTTTTAGTTTTACAAAATCCGTTTTGTTGTACATTAATCTTCCTTCTCTATGTTTATCATTCACTCTTACAT
>NC_134813.1:8331824-8334324 GCF_046742065.1 Oratosquilla oratoria
CCTTTTAAATGGTTCAGAGACCTGATGAGGAGAGGGGGTGTGTGGAGGGGGTGGGGGAGGAGGAGGAGGAGGGAGAGGAGAGGGTGAAGCTGAGGGGGAGGGGGTGGTAGAGGCGGAATATTGCAATTTATGGCTATACAAGGGGATATTAGATATTAGGTCGCATTGCAAATTGATGGAAGGGGCTTTTTCTCTAATGTATATAGATTCTAAGAGCTGGAGTTTTCTTGAATTATAATGGTGTCCAATGATTTTAGTATTTTTAGATATTAAATCCCTTGTGATTACTATGTTGTGGCATTTCTTTAGGTGTTCTTTTATCGCCCCCGTTTGCTGATGGTATGTTAACCTTCTGCCTAAGGTACATTGTGTATGACCAATGTATCTCGCTGGAAGTGCAAAGTCTTCCTCTGGACAAGTGAATTCATAAATTACATTGGTTTTTTGTAATGCCTCAGGTTTGAACAGGTTATTTTCCATCACTAGTGAAGATGTTTTGGGATTCTTATAGTATATGATGACTTTTATTTCATCTTCCTTGTTTACGGGGTGGCAATTTTTCTTTATTATGTCTCTGACAGCTTTCTCATCTTTTTTGTATGCTTCTGTATAAGTGTTGTGGTAAAATATGTTTATCTGGTGTTTTGCTTTGGATTTACTCTGAGTGTTGTCCTTGGAGTAAAATCTATGAAGCATTTCTTTTGTCATGTTGTCAAAATCAGTATTAGAATAACCATTATTAATGAGCATTTGTCTTATGTGTTTAAGTTCATTGTGTAGAGCTTTCCATGATGAGCATACTAGTAAGGCTCTTTTTATATATGCGCCTTTGGGTGTCTTCAAGATTTCCAAGATTCCTGAATTACTAGAACAACTTGAAGACACCCAAAGGCGCTACGAAGACCTAGAACTAGACATCACCCTCAAACAGAAGACCCAATCTGCCCTAGATGACGTCATCACAACCCATCACCAAGTAGGTAGAACAAGAATATTGAAAAAGTTATCAAGACTGTACGGTGGTACCCTAGCTATCCCTCAAAGTTCTCCCTCTTTCATCAATCTATCTAATGAAATTTTAACAGAAGACCAAATTGAATTTTTTAACTTGGGTATCAACTGCCACCTAAAACCTAAGTACAACCAAATTAACAAAAAAGTGGAAATAGCAGCCCTCTTCGAAGACATCTGCAAATTAGAGAAAGAAGGCAAAATCTCCGTCAACCAAGACCTCCAAGAACAACTTCAAAGTGAGAGCACAAAATCACGTCACCAACACAACACCACCCCACTACTCTCACCGCGCCTAAAAGAAGCAGCCAGACAACTCAGAGAAAACGAGAAAATTATCATCAGAAAAGCAGATAAGTCCTCATGTTATGTGATATTAGACAAAAGTGTGTATATTGAGAAGTGTAGAGATATTTTACAGGATCATTCAAAATTTAAATTAATTTCTCGTAACCCAATAGAAAATCTGAAAAAGAAATTAAATAACCTCATCACCGGGGTTAATGCAGAGATAGGGGGTACTAAATTTAGCAAACTAGTTGGAGATTTCCAACCAGGATATTTTTATGGTAACGTGAAAACCCACAAGGAGAATAACCCACTTAGGCCTATTATATCACAAATTTCCACTCCTTCTTACCAAGTTGCTAAAATCCTTCATAATATCATTTCTCCTTATATCCCCACTACCTACTCCCTCCGCTCAACCGAGGAATTCATCGACCTTTTAAATACCAACCAGACCAAAGGTCCCATCGCATCTTTAGACGCCCAAAATCTCTTTACTGAAATTCCCGTCACAAGAACTATTAATATCATATTAGACTATGTATACCATCACAGTGATCTCCCACCACCCAAAATCCCACACAACTTTATGAAAGCATTATAAGAAACTTGCACCACAGAGGTCCCATTCAGATGCCCAGAGGGAAAACTTTATATGCAAACGGACGGTGTATCCATGGGGTCACCACTAGGAGTCCTATTTGCCCAAGCATTTATGGCTGAAGTAGAACATAGGGTTTTCCAAAACAGAGATTTGACACCACATATTTATTGCAGATACATTGATGATATATTTGTTAGCACTAAATCAACTAAAGACCTAGAACTACTAAGGTACCACCTCCAAGAGATTTCTGGGCTCTCTTTTACTGTTGAATTGAACAAGAATGGAACTCTCCCCTTTCTAGACATATTAGTAGATTCCAAACCCAATAAATATACCTTGAATGTATACCGGAAGCCTACCAACTTAAACAAATGCATGAATGGAAACGGGGAATGCACAGAAAATTATAAAAAAGGTGTCATCAGAGCATATATAAAAAGAGCCTTACTAGTATGCTCATCATGGAAAGCTCTACACAATGAACTTAAACACATAAGACAAATGCTCATTAATAATGGTTATTCTAATACTGATTTTGACAACATGACAAAAGAAATGCTTCATAGATTTTATTCCAAGGACAACACTCAGAGT
>NC_134813.1:8344324-8354324 GCF_046742065.1 Oratosquilla oratoria
ATCCAATTACGAGTTTCACAGTCCTCGTTATCACATCTTAACTCATATACTACGTTGGTTTTAGAAATGGTCTCAGTATTGCTATTCAGGTTGTTTTTCATAACCAAAGAGCTAGTTTTTGGGTTGGAGTAGAATACAACTGCACAGATTTTCTTCTCGTTAGAGACGGGTGGCAGTTTTTAGTGATAATATCTTTTATGATTTTTTCACCTTTTTTGTAAACCTTAGTAAAAATACTACGATAATAGATGTTAATAAATTGGGGCTTGGAGGATGTTTGGGTGGAAAGGTGGTCACAGATAATTTTATTACAAATGGAATAAAACTCAGGAAAATCATTATTTACAAGAATCTGACCAATGTATTTAAATTCTGTATGTAAGGCCTGCCATGAAGAGTAAACTTTGAGAGCCCTACGGACATAAGCTCTAATGGCACTGTTCTTATAACTGGCCGGGCACTCACTTTTAAAGTTTAAACATTTTTCCGAGTTAGTAGGTTTTCTGTACACATTTGTGGCAAATTTCCCGGATGAAGAATCAACTAGAACATCAAAAAATGGGAGTTTGCCATCCTTATTCAGTTCAATCCTAAAGCTTAGTCCGAATTCTTCCTGGAGGCGCAGTCTTAATTTCTCGAGAAGGGCTTCTGATTGTGTACAAACAAAAATGTCGTCAATGTATCTGTAGTAAAGTAATGGTCTGACGTCGTCGTCCTGGAAAACTGCTTCCTTTACTGCAGACACGAATGCTTGGGCAAAGAGTACTCCCAGGGGGGAGCCCATTGCTATTCCATCGTACTGGACATACAACTTTCCCTCCAGACATTTAAAGGGGGCCTCAGTAGTGCAGATTCTCAGCATCTCTTCCATTATGTGTCTCGGAATGCTTGGAAGGGGGAAATCTGCGTGTTCATAAACATATTTAAGGGTGATGTTGATAGTCCTAAGCACTGGCACATTTGAAAATAAACTAGCAGCATCCAACGATGCTAGAAACCCATTAGACTTATTGACCCTTAAGATATCAATGAACTTATCTCTAGAATTAAAAGAATAAGTATTAGGGATATAGGAAGAAATTATATCCTGCAATGTTTTAGCCACGCTATATGAGGGGGTAGGGATTTGGGAAATGATGGGCCTGAGGGGGTTTCCTTCCTTGTGGGTCTTTACGTTTCCATAGAAATAACCTGGGGAAAAATCACCAACTAGGGGTACAAATTTGTTGCCTCCTATCACAGCATTAACAGTAGAAATGAGTTCGTTGAGTCTAGATTTGATCTGAGCAACAGGGTTACGAGAGATACGTTTAAACTTAGAATTATCCAGGAGGATATCACGGCATTTCTGAAAATAAACTTCTCTGTTAAGGATCACATAGCAAGAAGCTTTGTCTGCCCTTCTGATGACTATCCTCTCGTTGTTGCAAAGTTGTTCTGTGGCTTTCTTCAGACGAGGGGGAAGTTGACTATGGTAGCGGTGGCGGTGCTTCGTACTTTCTGCCTGATGCTGTTCCTGTAGATCTCAGTTAACGAAATAACACCTGATTTTTGTAACTTACAAATGTTATCAAAGAGAGTGGCCAGTTCTACCTTTTTGTTAACCTGCTTAAACTTGGGCATGTGGGAACATTTAATTCCGAGGTTTAAGAATTCACATTGGGCCTCCGACAGAGGTTCGTCGGAAAGATTGATGAAGCTATCTGTTGGTTTCGGTAGGGCTAAGTAACCTCCATAAAGTTTAAATAACTTTTCAGAGATACGTGTTCTGCCTGCGTGGTAGTGATTGGCTACCTTCAAGTTCAGAGCCTCTAATGTCTTCAGTTTTAAATCCTGGTTAAAGTCTGAAGCAACGTATTCCTACTCAGAAGCCCGGAGTTCCTCTTTAAAAGATGAAAGAAGGATCAGCTTACTTTTCGTTTCTTCATTAACCATGGTCCTGCGGAAACCCTGTAAGGATTCCGTATGCTGTACTGCTCGGTCGTGGAGACGTACATTTGAATATTAAAGGAGTAGATTCTCTTGTAGACATGTGTTGTTGAAGTCGACAACATTAAGGAAGCTGTTAATCTTCTTATGGGTATTTTCAAGCTTTCTAACAAGGACTCGGCCATGTGGGGGGTGAACATAAACCAGATTACCAAAGTAATTCATTTAATTCTCAACGTTTCGGCTGCAAGGAGACACCATCAGGAAAATCTGTAACATGTATACCGACATACAGAAACAAAGAACATGGGTATAAATAATAAAAAAAATTCACCAATCAAGAAAATAAACATCAATCAAGTATATACATACCTACTGTACTCCGTTCTGCTATCCTTTTGGATTTCTGCCACCTCTTCGGTACGATATTGTCTCCAAGTATAGAAGCGCTAGTTAAAGCTGACAAAATATCCCCCTCTCGCCCTCCCCTTCACTCTCTTCTCTCCCTCTCTCCTTCCCCCCCCCCGACTCTCTCTCACCTCTTTCCCCTCCTCCTCTCATTTCCCTATCTTCCCTCCCACCCCCTTCCCCCTCTCTCTCTCCCTCCTCCCACTCCCTCTCCCCTTCTCTCACAGCGTCTACCTCTTCTCCCCTCCCATTCTCGCTCACTTCTTTCCCCTCCTCCTCCTCCTCCTCCTCCCCTTCCCTCTCTCCCTCCTTCTCCTCCTCTCTTTTTCTCTACCACTCTTCCCTCCCCTCCTTCTCTCTCTTCCTTCCCTCTTCTATCTCAGTAATCCTGTCAGAGGTTAACTTAAACTAAAAAATATTTTCATGGAGTTAATTTGAACTTTTCCACCTTATTAGTCAGGAGTTTTGTTGAATAAATACATCTGGCGTCAATCTGAACGAATTCTCTTTGATAAATGTCTGGAGAAAGTTGATAAGTTTTGCTAAAACAACCCGTTTTCTTCGATTCATTTACTTAGTTATCTTAATTCATCTATTTATGTATATATTTTTCTTTTTCCATTTTACTTATCTATCTACTTATTTCTTGTTTTCTTATTATTTCATTTTAGTTTGTCATTACTATATTTTACTTACTGTCACTACTCGTCGTTTCCAGATGACCACAGAACGTAGTCTATAACCGCGCTGTTTCACACCAGATTCCGATCGTTTCAGTAAACAAGGCCGTTCCTCCTTGTCAAGGATCGTGATTGGCTGAAGACAACAACTGGCGTTTCTGTTAACCAATCTTTTCTCCTTTTACGTAGGCGTGCTTCCGTCGCTCCCAGAAGCATGAATTTCGAACATTGAGCCCAAGATTAGTGAAGGAGCAAGTTTAAAAACGGAACATTCCTCTCCTAAATGTTTTATCGATATTTATTTTTTGTCACTGAAAGTATTTGTACGTGTGTGTGTTTCCTTTGCTTAGTGATTTGTGTTTCACAGGTTAGTGAGCGTGTGGTTTTTAGTAAAATAGTGATTGATATACTGTACATCTGTAATTAAGTTAAGTTTATTGTCCTCAATTCATCTACATTTAGTTCTGTTTACTCATAATTGTTTGTTTATTATTTCATGTAATTATTGTTTAATTGTTCATCTGTTGTTTATTCATTTATCGTTTATCTGTTTTATATATATTTTTTATATTTGTTTTATATTTATTTGTTCATATATTTATCTACTCATTTATTTACTTATATTAGAAGGGGTTGTTGTTGAACGTCTGTTATTAAAAATGAGGTTGGGGTGGCCGTGTATACTACTAGAGAATCTCCAAATGTTTGTTGTTGGTTTCCCTATCACCCAAATTTCCCCCCACACCACCACAAGCTCCCCACCACACACACCACAATAAGCTCCCCCAACACACAAACCACCATATGCTCCGCCTCCACACAAACCACCATATGCTCCGCCTCCGCACACACCACCCCAAGCTCCCCTTCCACAAACACCACCACAAGCTCCCCACCACGCACGCTACCACAAGCTCCCCACCACGCACGCTACCACAAGCTCCCCACCACACACACCACCACAAGCTTCCCCACCACACACACCACCACAGGCTACCCCACCACGCACGCCACCATAAGCTTCCCTTCCACACACCTACTGACACAAGCTCCCCCACCACACACACCAACACAAGCTCCCCCTCCACACACACCACAACAAGCTCCCCCTCCACATATACCTCCACAAGCTCCCCCACCACACACACCACCACAAGCTCCCCCTCCACACACACCACCATAAGCTTCCCTTCAACACACGTACTAACACAAGCTCCTCCACCACACACACCACCATAAGCTCCCCTTCCACACACACCACCACAAGCTCCCCCACCACACACACCATCACAAGCTCCCCTTCCACACACACCACCAGAAGATCCCCCACCACGCACGCCACCACAAGCTTCCCACCACACACGCCACAACAAGCTCACCTGCCACACCACCACACCACCAGACCACCACAAGCTCCCCCATCACACACACCACCACAAGCTCCCCTTTCATACACACCACCACAAGCTCTCCCTCCACACACACCGCCACAAGCTCCCTCACCAGACTACCACAAGCTCCCCCACCACACACACCACCACAAGCTCCCCCACCACACACACCACCACAAGCTCCACTCAACACGCAGCTGCTACAAGCTCCCCCACCACACACACCACCACAAGCTCCCCCACCACACACACCACCACAAGCTCCACTCAACACGCAGCTGCTACAAGCTCCCCCACCACACCACCACAAACTCCCCCACCACAAACACCACCACAAGCTCCCCTTCCATATACACCACCACAAGCTCCCCCTCCACACACACCATCACAAGCTCCCCTGCCAAACACACCACCAGAACCTCCCCTTCCACACACACCGCCACAAGTTCCCCCACCACACACACCGCCACAACCTCCCCTCCACACGCACCGCCACAAGCTTCCCCATCATACCACCACAAGCTCCCGCACCACACACACCACCACAAGCTCCCCTTCTACACACACCACCCCAAGCTCCCCTCCACACGCACCGCCACAAGCTCCCCTCCACACGCACCGCCACAAGCTCCCCCACCACACACACCACCACAAGCTCCCCTTCCATACACACCACCACAAACTCCCCCTCCACACACACCATCACAAGCTCCCCCGCCACACACCACCACAAACTCCCCTTCCACACACACCACCACAAGTTCCCCCACAACACACACCACCACAAGCTCCCCTGCCACCACAAGCTCCCCTGCCACCACAAGCTCCCCTGCCACCACAAGCTCCCCTGCCACCACAAGCTCCCCTGCCACCACAAGCTCCCCTGCCACCACAAGCTTCCCTTACCACCACAAGCTCCCCTTCACACACACCACCACAAGTTCCCCCACCATAAGCTCCCCCACCACAAGCTCCCCCACAACACACACCACCACAAGCTCCCCTTCTACACACACCACCACAAGCTCCCCCACCACACAACCACCACCACAAGCTCCCCTTCCACACACACCACCACAAGCTCCCCCACCACACACACCACCACAAGCTCCCCCACCACGCACGCCACCACAAGCTCCCCACCACACACTCCAGCACAATCTCCCCCACCACACACGCCACCACAAGCTCCCCCACCACACACGCCACCACAATCTCCCCCACCACACCACATGCTTCCCCACTACACACACCAACACAAGCTCCCCTTCCACACACACCACCACAAGCTCCCCTTCCACACACACAACCACAAGCTCCCCCTCCACACACAATGCCACAAGCTCCCCCTCCACACACACCACCACAAGCTCCCTCACCACACACACCACCATAAGCTCCCTCACCACACACACCACCACAAGCTCCCCTTCCACACACACCACCACAAGCTCCCCCTTCACACACAACGCCACAAGCTCCCTCACCACACACACCGCCACAAGCTCCCCCACCACACACACCGCCACAAGATCCCCCACCACACACACCACCACAAGCTCCGCTTCTACACACACCACCACAAGCTCCCCTTCCACACACACCACCACAAGCTCCCCCTCCACACACAGCGCCACAAGCTCCCTCACCACAAACACCACCACAAGCTCCCCTTCCATACACACCACCACAAGCTCCCCCTCCACACACAACGCCACAAGCTCCCCCACCACACACACCACCATAACAAGCTCCCCCTGCACACATACCTCCACAAGCTTCCCCACCACGCACACCACCACAAGCTCCCCCTCCACACACACCAACATAAGCTTCCCTTCAACACATGTACTAACACAAGCTCCTCCACCACACACACCACCATAAGCTCCCCTTCCACACACACCACCATAAGCTCCCCTTCCACACACACCCCCACAAGCTCCCCACCACACACACCACCACAAGATCCCCAACCATGCACGCCACCACAAGCTTCCCACCACACACGACACCACAAGCTCACCCGCCACACCACCACACCTCCATAAGCTCCCCCATCACACACACCACCACAAGCTCCCCTTCCATACACACCACCACAAGCTCTTCCTCCACACACACCGCCACAAGCTCCCTCACCACACCACCACAAGCTCCCCCACCAGACACACCACCACAAGCTCCCCCACCACACACACCACCACAAGCTCCCCCACCACACACACCACCACAAGCTCCCCTCAACACGCACCGCCACAAGCTCCCCCAACACACCACCACAAACTCCCCCACCACACACACCACCACAAGCTCCCCTTCCATACACACCTCCACAAGCTCCCCCTCCACACACACCATTACAAGCTCCCCCCCAAACACATCACCACAAGCTCCCCTACCATACACACCGCCACAAGTTCCCCCACCACACCCCCCCACAACCTCCCCTCCACACGCACCGCCATAAGCTCCCCCACCACACCACCACAAGCTCCTCCACCACACACACCACCACAAGCCCCCCCACCACACACACCACCACAAGCTCCCCTCCACACACACCGCCCCAAGCTCCCCTCCACACGCACCGCCACAAGCTTCCCCACCACACACACCATCACAAGCTCCCCTTCCATACACACCACCACAAGCTCCCCCTCCACACACACCATCACAAGCTGCCCCGCCACACAGCACCACAAGCTCCCCTTCCACACACACCACCACAAGTTCCCCCACCACACACACCACCACAAGCTCCCCCACCACACACACCACCACAAGCTCCCCTTCTACACACACCACCACAAGCTCCCCCACCACACACACCACCACAAGCTCCCCCACCACACACACCACCACAAACTCCCCCACCACACACACCACCACACCCGCCCCTTCCACACACACCACCACAAGCTCCCCCACCACACACACCTCCACAAGCTCCCCTCAACACGCACCGCCACAAGCTCCACCAACACACCACCACAAACTCCCCCACCACACACACCACCACAAGCTCCCCTTCCATACACACCACCACAAGCTCCCCCTCCACACACACCATCACAAGCTCCCCCGCCAAACACATCACCACAAGCTCCCCTTCCATACACACCGCCACAAGTTCCCCCCCCCCATAACCTCCCCTCCACACGCACCGCCATAAGCTCCCCCACCACACCACCACAAGCTCCTCCACCACACACACCACCACAAGCCCCCCCACCACACACACCACCACAAGCTCCCCACCACACACACCGCCCCAAGCTCCCCTCCACACGCACCGCCACAAGCTTCCCCACCACACACACCATCACAAGCTCCCCTTCCATACACACCACCACAAGCTCCCCCTCCACACACACCATCACAAGCTGCCCCGCCACACAGCACCACAAGCTCCCCTTCCACACACACCCCCACAATTTACCCCACCACACACACCACCACAAGCTCCCCCACCACACACACCACCACAAGCTCCCCTTCTACACACACCACCACAAGCTCCCCCACCACACACACCACCACAAGCTCCCCCACCACACACACCACCACAATCTCCCCCTCCACACACACCACCACAAGCTCCCCTTCCACACACACCACCACAAGCTCCCCCACCACACACACCACCACAAGCTCCCCCACCACACACGCCACCACAAGCTCCCCACCACACACGCCACCACAAGCTCCCCACCCCACACGCCACCACAAGCTCCCCCACCACACACGCCACCACAAGCTCCCCACCACACACGCCACCACAATCTCCCCCACCACACCACAAGCTCCCCCACTAAACACACCAACACAAGCTCCCCCACTAAACACACCAACACAAGCTCCCCCACTAAACACACCAACACAAGCTCCCCTTCCACACACACCACCACAAGCTCCCCCACCACACACACCACCACAAGCTCCCCCTCCACACACACCGCCACAAGCTCCCCAACCACACACAATGCCACAAGCTCCCCCTCCACACACACCGCCACAAGCTCCCCCTCCACACACACCGCCACAAGCTCCCCCACCACACACACCACCACAAGCTCCCCTTCCACACAAATTACCACAAGCTCCCCCTCCACACACAACGCCATAAGCTCCCTCCACCACACACACCACCACAAGCTCCACTTCCACACACATCACCACAAGCTCCCCTTCCACACACACCACCACAAGTTCCCCCTCCACACACACCGCCACAAGCTCTCCCTCCACACACACCGCCACAAGCTCCCCCACCACACACACCACCACAAGCTCCCCTTCCACACACACCATCACAACTCCCCCTCCACACACAACGCCACAAGCTCCCCCACCACACACACCACCACAAGCTCCCCCTCCACACACACCGCCACAAGCTCCCCCACCATACACACCACCACAAGCTCCCCTTCCACACACATTACAACAAGCTCCCCCTCCACACACAACGCCATAAGCTCCCCCACCACACACTCCACCACAAGCTCCACTTCCACACACATCACCACAAGCTCCCCTTCCACACACACCACCACAAGGTCCCCCTCCACACACAGCGCCACAAGCACCCCCACCACACACACCACCACAAGCTCCCCTTCCACACACACCATCACAACTCCCCCTCCACACACAACGCCACAAGCTCCCCCACCACACACACCACCACAAGCTCCCCTTCTACACACACCACCACAAGCTCCCCTTCTACACACACCATCACAAACTCCCCCACCACACACACCACCACAAGCTCCCCTTCCACACTTACTACCACAAGCTCCCCCACCACACACAACACCAAAAGCTCCCCCACCACAAGAGACCCCACCACACACACCACCACAAGCTCCCCCACCACACACACCACCACAAGCTCCCCCACCACACACACCACCACAATTTCCCACCACCCACGCCAGCACAAGCTCACCACCACACACGCCACCACAAGCTCCCCCACCACAAGCTCCCCCACCACACACGCCACCACAAGCTCCCCCACAAGCTCCCCCACCACACCACCACAAGCTCCCCCACTACACACACCAGCACAGGCTCCCCCACTACACACAACACCACAAGCTCCCCCACCACACACACCACCACAAGGTCCCCTTCCACATACACCATCACAAGCTCCCCCTCCACACACACCACCACAGGCTCCCCCACCACGAACGCCACCACACACACCACCACAAGCTCCCCCACTATACACACCACCACAAGCTCCCCACCACACACGCCACCACAAGCTCCCCACCACACACGCCACCACAAGCTCCCCACCACACACGCCACCACAAGCTCCCCCACCACACACGCCACCATAAGCTCCCCCACCATACACGCCACCACAAGCTCCCCCACCACATACGCCAGCACAAGCTCTCCCACCACACCACCACAAGTTCCCCCACCACACCACCACAAGTTCCCCCACCACACACGCCACCACATGGTCCCCCACCACAATCTCTCCCCGCAGCGCCACTAGCTCCTAACCACTACCAGAAGCTCCCTCCACACCACCACAAGTTCCCTCAACAACCACCACATACTCCC
>NC_134813.1:8359324-8366824 GCF_046742065.1 Oratosquilla oratoria
GTTGATCTGATTTGGGGCCTGGGCTGGTGTGGCATACTGATCAAGTTTCTTCTTGATAACACCTTTGATCATCTGGTCGGGAAATCCGTTGTTGGTAAGGAGTTGTCTGATCCGGTCGAGTTCCCTATGCTTCTCCCTCCAACTACTACAGTGTGTCAGAGCTCTGTTGACGTATGCTGCAGCTACTGATCTTTTATAAGCTGCAGGGCATTCACCACGAGCCTATATTGGTGTCTTTGGTGTAGACTTTGGTATTGAAACCCTTTCTCTCTTTGCTGATGTCTAAGTCGAGGAAGGGAAGATGTCCTTCTACACTTTGCTCGTGTGTGAAAGCCAAGCAGGAGTTATCCTGAAAGGTAGAAATCAGGCTAGTGACGTCTTCTTGTAAACTAGTGGTGATAAAAATGTCTATATACCTGGCATAAATTCCTGGAGGAGGTCGATGGTGAAAAGTCTTCTCCTCAACGTAGGCCATGTACATATTAGCAAAGAGGACCCCGAGTGGGGAACCCATAGCTACACCATCAACCTGCCTGAAAAGTTCTCCTCTGTGAGAGAGGAACGGGGCTCCCCAAGTACAGGTTTCCAGCAAAGACTTTAAGACGTGTTCGGGGATGTCAATAACAGGCTTGCCGCTTCTGTAGACTCGGTCTAAAATGAAGTTGATTGTCTCGTCTACTGGAACATTGGTAAAAATGGATTCCACGTCCAGGGAAGCTATGTCTTAACAAGGTGGTGCAGTCCGCAGAAGGTCAATGAATCCTGTTACGGAAGAAACTGTGAGTGGCAAGGCGAGGACAGCAAAATTCGGAATGAACCTGCGGTAGTAGCCCACAAGTCCCAAGAACGCTCGGACCTGTTTCTTCGTGGTCGGCCGAGAAGCATTCTTGATCTTTAATATCTTGCTATCCTGGCATCCACATCGTCCTTCGCCTAAGGTATGTCCCAGGAACTGTACTTCCTGTTGGAAAAGTTCGCATTTAGACGGCTTGACTGTCAAATTCACTGAACTAAGTCTCTTAAGTACCTTCTCCAGAATCTCCACATGTTCCTCGAAGGTAGAAGAGTGGATGAGTATATCGTCCACAAAAGCTTCCACTCCATGGATGCCGTGCAGAACTTGACGCATGGCACGGTTAAAAACTGCTGGGGAGTTGGTAAAGTCCGTTGGGTGGTGCGACTGCCGTGACCTGTTTGCTTCTCTCCTCCAGCGGAATCTGGAAGAATCCTTTCGCCAGATCCATCTTTGAAAAGATTTTTGAGTTGGCGGCCTTTGCAAATATTTCCTGCTGATTACTCATTGGCTCTGCATCCACCTGGGTTACTGCATTTACTCCGCGGTAATCTCCACAGATTCGTACACCTTCATCCTTCATGCGTACAACGACTATAGGACTGCAGTAGGGAGACGATGACTTCTCTATGATGCCTGCAGCTTCCATGTTGTCTATCTCCTTCTTGACTGCATCCACCAGACGAATGGGTATCGGGTATGGCTTCAGTCTGACTGGTACGCTGCTCGTCAGCCGTATTTCGTGGCAATCCACCTTGGCGACTCCAGGCTTATCGGAGAACACTGCAGAATGTCGCTGGAGAATAGAATTTATACGTCTCTTCTGCTCTGGACCAAGCCTCGGAGGTACTTGCACATCCTCCACCGTTTCGCCTTGGATAGCTTCAGGGGTAAGGGGTGCGCAATCTGTCAATTCCTCAATCTCTGGTATAACCACGGCAGCAGAGACCATCTGCGACTGCTTAAACTGGCCTTCGACAAGCTGCAAACACTCGCACTGTTTCAGGTGATAGCACACGATCTCCCCTATTCAGCAAACATTATTGACCAACTGCCGAACATGTAACTTGAGGTGTGTAATATTTCCTCAGCATATTGATGTGGAACCTCTTTTGGTCTGGTCCCACTTGCACCAAGTAGTTCAAGTCACTGAGACGTTTGACTACTTCAAAAGGTCCTTGCCATTGCGACAGCAACTTGTTGTGCGCGGTGGGTAGAAGGAGGAGGCACTGGTCTCCTTCCTCGAGGATCCTCAGCTTAGTTTTCTTGTCGTAGTACGCCTTCTGAACTTCCTTAGCTTTCAGTAGCTCTTGCTTTGCTACTTCACAGGTCTCTCGTAGTCGTTCGGCCAAGTCCAGCACATATGCATAAGTTGTCTTCACTGCGGGGTCAGGCTCTTCTTCGTCCCAGAGTTCTCGCAGTACTTGCAGAGGACCACGAACTGACCTGCCGTAGACTAACTCAAATGGCGAGAACTGTAGTGAAGCTTGGGGTACTTTGCGGTATGCGTATAGGATAGAGGCGATGAATCGTGGCCACTTCTTAGGTTGCTCTGCTGCTATCCGCTTCAGCATCCTCTTGAGAGTGCTACTGAATCTCTCACAGAGTCCGTTGCCCATGTAGAGGGTAGTCCTGAGTCCTTTTACTGTCAGTAGTCTTAACAATTCTTCCATCATGGTGGAAGTAAACTGGCTTTCCCGGTCGAACAACACTTGCTTAGGAATGCCCATGCGACAAAAGATTTCGAACATTGCTTCGGCGACAGTTATGGTTTCAATATTGCGAAGGGGTACTGCTTTAGGCCATCTCGTCGCGAAGTCCATGCAGGTAAGGATGTATTTGTCACCGTCAGCTGCCCTTGGAATGATAGGTCCAACGATGTCCACAGCCACTCGCTGGAATGGCTCAGAGATCAGAGGCAATGGTCCGAGTGGTGCTGGTTTCACTCGGCCGCGATCTGTAGTCTTCTGACATACGTCACATGACCTCACCATCCTCACTATCTCTCGGCCTATTCCATGAAAAAAAAAATGAGACTAAATTCTATCCTGCGTTTTCTGTACTCCCATATGTCCGCCTAGTGCATCATAATGACCCAGCTTAAACATTACTAGGCGGTACTTCTCTGGAACGACGAACAGCAGGCTCGAGTCCCCGCTCAGATACACCATACTGCGATAAAGTCGTCCTCTATTCTTTAGGAACCTGGTTTCAGTTTCCCGAGAAATTCTGCAGTGTCCTCCCTGTACCTTCCTACGAACCATGGTAATTGTGGGGTCTATTGTTTGCTCGGCAACTCCGTCCTCATTATTTGGAAGATCTGAAACAGATAAAAGTACCAGAGGTTTTACCTGGTTGGTCGCTCTGGCGGCTCCTCTGGTAACCGCCGCTGCAAATGTTTGGATCGTGGCATAGTGTGAGCAAAAGATCTTTGCTACATGAATGTTTCCAATAACCAAGTCTGCTACCACCTCCTCCATGACTGCAGCGATGACTCGTCCGGTGTAGAAAGGACTAACCACTTCAACCGTAGCTAAGGGGCAGATCACCCGAGTCCCGTTGATAAGACTCACGGTTACATAATTTCCAATGTAACTGTCAGGCGTTACAAGCCTCTCCTTGACACAACACCCCGTCGAACCGTTGTCCCTTAAGACTTCCGTGGTGACACCATTTACCTTGCCAGGCTGAACCAGGAGCTCTGTACCTCTGAGACTAGAACTCAATGCAGCTGACAAGTACACGTGTTGGGGAGTTGACACGGAACCGGCGGTGACACACTCTTCTTGTTGAGTAACCTTTGAGGAAAATTCCTCAGGTGCTCCTCCGTGGTGTACTGCTGCTGCTGCAGCGTGCTGATTTTTCTGACCCTTGTGACCTTTCCAGCCACCTTGAGAGTAGGGCTGGTTCCTCACTTGCTGTGGTTGGCTCTGAGGATAAAAGGATTGAGTAAATCTTTGTGGTTTCGACTGCTGTGGAGATGACTGTGGTAACTTACTGTGGTGTTGGGCTTGCGTGTTAGACCATTGTGGTGTCTGAGAATGAACAGTTGGAGGCAACTTCTTGTGAAGTTGCTTCCTCGTGTGGTACCCGTAAGCTGCGAAGTGTGCGTCGGCCAGATCAGTCATTTGCTGGAGGTCCTTGACTTTCTGTGTCTTGAATTTAGCCACCAGCTCCGTGGGACACGACTTTTCCAGCTGGGTGCGCAGCATCAAGTCGCGCAGACCCTCGACAGTCTGCGGAGTCTCGTCCTTTCCCATCCAATGGTCCAAGTAACTCTTCAATCGAGCGCAGAACTGGCTACCGTCTCCTTGTCCTGCAACATAGCTCGCTGATATTGGTCACGCGCATCCTCCAATGTCTTACCATAAGCTAGAAGTAATGCCTTCTTCATAACTTCATAATCTCGCATTGAGGAGTCAAGACGGTGGATGATGTCGAGAGGCTTCCCGTCGACGTGGTTCATAAACTCGACCTTCTTAACATCTTCGCTCAATTTGTACGTAGTCGCCACCGTCTGGAACTTGTCAATAAAAGGCTCAATCGCTTGACGTACCTCATACTTTGGAATGTTGAGCCGGTGTGTAGAGAAATGGGTGTGAGCGACAGGGTTGACACCTGGCGAGCTGGTACCATCGGTCTGAGGTTGGGAAAGTTTGAGCTGTAGCATCTCCTTCTCATGCATTCGTTTCTCCTTTTCATGTTCCAACTTCTCCTTTTCATGTTCCAACTTTAGTTTCTCGAACTCTCGTTCCTGCGCTCTGTCGTCACGAAGTTGCTGTTGCCGTTTTCGGACGTAGTCCCGGATTTCCTCAGTATCCGTATACCCCAGGGTTTCCGCCTCACTCGTCAATTCCTGCACGGACATGGCTCTCACACTTCTGTAATTAACTTTCAATGTTACAATAAAAGTTTTCCTGCCAGAGTGTAAATAACGCACAAGAAGGCCCCACGTTGGGCGCCATTTATGCCAGAACCTTTACCAGCTGTGTCGATTCTTGACTGACTATTCTGGTCATTCTCCCTTCCTCTACTCTTCGGGCTTCGGAATTTGAGTTTCGAAGTTTCGGAGGTTTGAAGTTTCAGAGTTTCCAAGTCTTGGTATTTGATGCTTCAGAGTTTCGAACTTCAATTACGCAAATTGGTGATACTCTCGCAAACCACTTAGTTTCTTCAACTGTAATTGATGTATTAGTTAACGAGTTATTTATGTATATGTATAATTCAGCTAAATTTTTACGAGTCACAAGTGATCTGTGACTATATATATATATATATATATACATATATATATGTATATATATATGATATATATGTGTATATATATATATATTTCATATATATATATATATATATATATATATATATATATATATATATATATATATGTGTGTAGTGGTGGTTTAATAAACACAGGAATCAGATAGGGATTTATTTTCACGTTTCGTCCTTACCAGGACTTCTTCAGAGTATATAAAACTTCAAACAATACAGGCGTATGTACTCTGAAAAAGTCCTTGTATGGACGAAGCGTCACAATAAATCCCTAACGGTTCCCTGTGTTTATCTCACCACCCATCTACTTATCTTACTTCAATATATACATATATATATATATATATATATATATATATATATATATATATATATATATTTATATATATATATCATATATATATATGTACATGTACATACATATATATAAATATATATATATATATATATATATATATATATTTATATATATATATATTATATATATACATATATACATACATATATAAACATATACATATATACATACATATATATAAACATATATATATGTACATATATGCTCTGCTTCGTATATACGTGTATATGTATATATATATGTGTATATATGTATATGTATATGTATATATATATGTATTGCTGTTTCTGCATTGTTTATCTTTTTGTTAAGAACTTCAATTTCTCTTGCTAATTTACGGTGTTGGACTGATAGTTTGCTGAGTAGCTGTCCGTATGATGTTGCTTTTAGTGTTGCTTGGAAGTCCATGGAAACGGTAACTTTTTGTTTTTCCAATTTTTGAATATCATCTAAGAGTACTTCAATTTCCAGTCTTTTTTGGTGTTTTCCTGGTTTGGTTGTGTAGTGGCAGTTGAGTCCCATGTTGAGTAATTCTTCTTGATCTTTGGTGAGTTGTAAGTTGGTGACAAGGTTGTAGAATCCTTGTGTAGGTTTTGGGAGTTTTATGTTGCCTCCATAACGACGGGAGAGTTTGGACACATTCCTAGCTTCTATGCCTTGGAGGTGTTGTTGCTGTAGACGATGCAGTTCATTTTCGACGAGTTTTCGTCATTTTATGGAAACGTCTGCTTCTTTCCAAGTGGCTAGGACCTTATCTAATTGTTCTTTCTATTGCAGAGAGTTGCTGTTTCTCTTGCAATTGGCGTTCTAAGAGTTCCTTTCTGAACTTGTAGGTTAGCTCCGAGTTTCTGGTTTTCTCGTCATGAAATTCAATATTTGTGAATCCAGGAAGAATATTTTCTTGTTGACAGACGAGATTAAATGATATTGCTGTTTCTGCATAGTTTATCTTTTTGTTAAGAACTTCAAATTCTCTTGCTAATTTACGGTGTTGGACTGATAGTTTGCTGAGTAGCTGTCCGTATGAGGTTGCAACCTCATACGGAGAGCTACTCAGTGAGTGCCCCCAACGTTAAAAAGGCAGTACCATTAGTGCCTTCTTTAGGAGGGCACTCACCCACTGCTCACGCTGGACCTCCACCCAAGCAGAAATAAAGAAGGCCACTCAAGTTCTAGTTAATAATGGACATTACGATCAATCAAGACTGCCAACGTGTCCTAAAAAGTGTCATCAACAAATGGTACCACGGGCCTCCCACCCCAGTGGCAGGCGAAGGTGAGATTTTTACCGTGCCCAAATGTTCACAGCTTACAAGGAAGATGCAAAGGTTCTGAATAGAATTATTCATCGGAACATAAAATCCAAAAGTGAGAATGACAAAGTTCGTTTTTCCATATATTACAGCAACATAAAAACAGCCACACTTTTATTTAGAAATAACACTTCTCCTCGCCCCGAAGGTCCCGCTTGCACCAAAGTAGTATACACATTTTCCTGTCCCCTAGAGGACTGTACGCCTCTCGACTGCTACGTTGGCCAAACGAGAACGACATTGTCGAGAAGAATGTCTTCCCACTTGTCGAGTGGAGGCCCCAAACTACACCTACTAGAAAAACACAACACACAAATCACAAGAAAACTTTTAGAAGACAACACCGTCATTCTCGCCAAGGAATCAGAAAAGTCTAGACTTTTCTTCCTGGAAACACTTATTATACGAGACATACAACCAACTATTAACAGACAAGTGGAAGCCCCTACATTACTCCCCAGCATGAAGCCCCTCCCTAGGACTAGTAGCCCTCTCAACCACAACAACACACCTTCCAATCACACCGACACCCAAGTCCCTCTCCGACGTTCCGCCAGACTCATAGAGAGGACACTTGGCCCTCAACGGACATCTGCCCCACAGTAACAAAATCCTCCCGTCATCCCACACATGTATGTGACCTCTCCCCGTGTCTTACGTCGTGACCTCTCCCAGAGCTTTCTTTCTATGTTTATTATGTCCTGTACTCTCTGTCTCTATTACATTGAAAATGCTAACTGCGTTTAGCGAAACGTCTGTAC
>NC_134813.1:8374324-8376824 GCF_046742065.1 Oratosquilla oratoria
TAATGGAGTTTGACAAAAGCAAAAACAGAATATCAGGACAATATAAAATTGGAACCAAAGAGGTAAAGAAGGAGGGGTCCGAAAAAGATCAAGGTGTAATCATCTCAAACGACTTGTCCTATGACAACCAGATAAACAAAATTGTTGGAGAATCCTACAACTTGCTAAGATCAATAAAAGTGGCATTTTACATATTTGGACAAAGAAGTGATTAAAAAGATATTGGTCACACTGATAAGGCCTAGACAAGAATATGCGGCGACATTGTGGTCACCCAGTACCAAAAAGAATATAAAATAGAATCCAGAGAGCAGCAACAAAAATGGCACCTGCACTCGCAAACTTGTCATATGAGGAGAGATTGGCTAAACTAGATTTACCAAATCTGGAGCAAAGAAGAGAGAGAGGTGACCTACTGACCATCTACAGAATTATGAAAGGCACAGAAATACTTGATAGAGAGGACTTATTAAACTGGGACAAGAGAAGAACAAGAGGACATGGAAATAAAGTAAAAAACATAGCTACAGAACAGATCTGAAGAAAAACAGTTTTCCACATAGTGTGGTAGACACTTGGAACAAATTGGACAAGGAAATAGTGTGCGCAAAAACCATTCATGAGTTTAAAAGCAAAGTAGACACTGCGAGATACAAAGGCGGGACACCACGAGCGTAGCTCCCCTTCCCACAAAATACAACTAGGTAAATACACACGCAGACACACACACACATACACACACACACACACACACACACACACACACACACACACACACACACACACACACACACACACACACACACACACACAGACACACACACACATATATATATATATATAATATATATATATGATATATACACATTCACACGCACAATCATACTCACGCACTCATACGATACACGCACGTACAATTAGAGAATAAGGGACAAGACCGGTGAAATATGACATGTATATATATATATATATAATATATATATATATACATATATATATATATATATATATGTGTGTGTGTGTGTGTGTGTGTGTGTGTGTGTGTGTAAGTGTGTTTGTGTAATATACATACACAAAGAAGCTTCTTCGTACTTACTGTATATGGGAGATAGCCAACCAAAGCTGACTACACCCTTGATCTATCCCACTCCCACCTATTTGTTTCCCTTTTATCTTAGCTTCTCGTGGGTGAAGGGTCATCCCTACCATCAGCAACACTGCCCGGGACAGAACCAGTGTGTCTATTGTGGCAAAAAAACAAAGAATTATTTCCAGTCAAGTGAATTCAGTAGTGGGGGAATCTCTCTCTTTCTCTCTCTCTCTCTCTCTCTCTCTCTCTCTCTCTCTCTCTCTCTCTCTCTCTCTCTCTCTCTCTCTCTCTCTCTCTCTCTCTCTCTCTCTCTCCCTCTCTATCTCTCTTTCTCTCTCTCTCTCTCTCTCTCTCTCTCTCTCTCTCTCTCTCTCTCTCTCTCTCTCTCTCTCTCTCTCTCTCTTTCTCCAGTTATCTCTTACACATACAATTTTTTTTATCAACGATTGCTTTTTTTTTCCCTCCAATTCTTCTTTCTTTTTCTTTGTAATTAGTCATTCGTAGAGAAGGGGTCAGGGGCAGCAACCCAAGGCTAAGTCCAAAGAGAGAGAGAGAGAAAGAGAGGGAGAGAGAGAGAGAGAGAGTAAAAGAGAGAAACATCGTTTGACTCCAAGCGGTGAGAATCAAGAGTGGGAGATGAAAGAGAGGAGTCGAGGAAGATAACAGCCCTTGTCAGCTCAAATTGTCGAGGGCTCACAAAAACAAGGTTACCGTTCTTCAAGATGGTACTCACTCTCCTTCATTACTTTTTTCTTTTTCTTTTTATCTCGTTCAATCACTATTTGCTTTCTCTTTTATTCTAGCTTTATTTCTATCTTTCTCTTTTTCTTTCTACCTACCTCTTCCTGTCTCTTCTTTCCTTCAGTCTCTATTTCAGTCTATTTTTATATTTTCATTAATTTTTGTATACATTTCTATCAATCTTTATTTCTATCTATATCTATTTCTGTCTTTTTATTTTTTCTTTCTCTTTCTATCTCTATTTCTTTCACTTTCCGTGTCCATTTCTTTTTATCCCTTTCTATCTCTCTTTCTCTCTTTTTTTTTCTTTCTCTTTCTATATTTCTTTCACTTTCTGTCTCCATTTCTTTCTATCCATTTCTATCTCTATTTCTTTCGCTATATTTTTTTATCTCCGTTTGTATCTTGTCTCTTTCTATATCTATTTCTATATATCTATTCATTTCTACTCCTTTGTCATATATATATATTTCTGTTTCTATTTCTTTTTCTCTTTCTCTTTCTACCTCGATTTCTTTCTTCTTGCTCGTTCTATTTTCTTTTCACATTTGATAACATAAATGTGATCATACTACGTGTAAGGATTCATTCTACTTGGTCTTACAAATCTTGAGGTTGCGAGGAGCAATCGAGTTTCCCAATTGAATGTTTAATATTTTGTCGGAAGTA
>NC_134813.1:8389324-8399324 GCF_046742065.1 Oratosquilla oratoria
TGCAAAATTTCAAACTTTTATTGTTGATATCATTCAAGTTATTAACAAAATTACGATCTGCAATAAAGCGAGAAACACAGTTTATATATGTATATATATATATGCATATATGTATATATATATATGTATATATATATATAGTATATATGTATATATATGTATATATATATGTATATGTATATATATATATGTATATATACATATATGTATATATACATATATGTATATATGTATATATACATATATGTACATATATATATACATATATGTATATATATATATGTTTACATATATATGTATGTATATATATATATAATTTGTATATATATATACATATATATATATATATATATATATATATATGTATATATATATATATGCTAGACCACCCGTGACCCATTGGGTCAAATGAAATCTTAAATTATACGTTGTTAATAGAATAGTCAATAAAATCTTTATTAAGACAATATTATGTTCATTAGACGAAGGCAGTGATTTGATTACTTATAAGAAGTGAAATGCAGAAGATTGTGACGTCATATCGACCTTGCTTGGAACCCTACGCACCATATGATTTATAGGGTTCGTAATATTTCAATAAACTTATTATGCCTCATAGATGCTAACTCAGGAGTTGGCTATACTTTTAGATACTGAATATGAAAAATTTATATCTATATATATAGATATATGTATGCTGGGTCAAATAAGATTTTAAATGATACGTTCTTATAAGAAGTGAAATGCAGAAGATTGTGACGTCATGTCGTCGTTGCTTGGAACACTAGACATATGATGTCGTGACGCCATATCTCTTCTTCTGATTGGCTGGTCCTCAGTCGTGACGTCATATCTCTTCTTCTGATCTCTTCTGCTTGGCTGGTCCTCAGTCGTGACGTCATATCTCTTCTGATTGGCTGGACCTCAGTCGTGACGTCATATCTCTTCTGATTGGCTAGTCCTCAGTCGTGACGTTATATCTCTTCTGATTGGCTGGGTGACGGTTTCAAACAAGCAAGATAACAAATAAGATTATCAGAGTTTTATATATATATATATATTATATATATATATATATATATATATATTATATATATACATATATATATATATAATATATATAATATTTCCTTTGTACATATAGAGGTTCTGCCAGTATGTTGTTCCTATGTAACCTATTGTAAAACTGTACATTCTCTTGCTCTATTTTGTTGGAAACGAAAGAAAAGAATTGAAGAACGAAAGTATTCTAGTGAAAGGCTAGGAATAAGAATTACTGATATAAAACACAGTTGAAATGTTTTGGTCTTTTTCTTTTTTCTTATTTTTTTCCAACTAGAAGATTTTTCTTTCCATTCTTTAGACAAAAAGGACACATTTTCAATTGTTATCAAGTCCATCTGTTTTGCTGAAATCGTTTGAAAAGATTTGTTGGAAAATCTTTGACAAATGTGGATTAAAGATTACGTTGTGTTTATCTGTGTTTTTTTTTATAATTATGTGGTTTAGTGTTTTGTTGAATATAGATACAGGTGAGATTGTTTTCTGTACCAGAATATAATATATGAATACACGAAGACAATAAATGAAAGTATTCATCTCTAGTATTTGTGTCTCTGTCTATCTCTTTCTCTCTCTCTCTCTCTCTCTCTCTCTCTCTCTCTCTCTCTCTCTCTCTCTC
The DNA here is from genome assembly GCF_046742065.1 of Oratosquilla oratoria. NCBI lineage: Eukaryota > Metazoa > Arthropoda > Malacostraca > Stomatopoda > Squillidae > Oratosquilla > Oratosquilla oratoria. Next base: position 8,391,006 of record NC_134813.1, read on the forward strand.
TCTTTCTCTTTCTTTCTCTTTCGGTCGAGTGGTTTTACATAATTATCTCTTTTATGAACTTAGGGTCACTTTATTGATTGTGAACATTTGTATAGAACTGAACTATACATATCTTAAACTCTTTTCCCTCTCTTTCTTTTTGTTTTTCCCTCAGCCTTCTCTTAGCCATTTCTCTCTTTTTTTCTTTTTTACCATGGAAGTTTTCCCCAGTACTCTTTCACTTATTTTTATATTGATATTTTTGTTATTTATTTCTCTTTTTCTATTTTAACTACGTGGCTTGTGTGAATTTCTATGTTTCTTTATTTTTTCTCTCAGTTTTATTTAAAACATACAATTTACTCGCTTGCTCTTGTATGATTTTGTGATTTTCTACCGAGTTTTTTTATCTTTGATGTATTTTCTTTACAATTATCTTTTCATTGAATTCTCCATTTGATCTTATCTTCATCTATTCCCAAATTCCATCATCTCTTATCCTTATTGTCTCATCCTTATCCTTATATCTATCTTTATTTCTGTCCATATCTTTATCCCTATTTGCATCCTTGTCTTTATCATTATATTTGTCCTTATTTGTATCCTCATCTTCATCCTCATCTTTATCCTTATCTTTATTTTTTTGTTTATCCTTATTTTCATCCTCTTTATCCTCATCTTTGGCATTGTCCTTGTCTCAACGTTATCCTTATCTTTATCATTAGCTTTATCTTTATCCTTGTCTTTATCCTCATATTATTCTTATCTTTATCATTATAACTATGCATAACCATATCCTAACACACCAAGTATGCCCTTATCAATCTCACCTTGCTTATCCCCTTTCTCCAAATATTTCCCTTACTCATGACTACGTGCACATAACCCCCCTTTCCCTTTTCCCATCCTTTCCCTTATCCCTCTTCCACCCTTGTCCACTCTTTCCCACCCTCTCTTCCTCTCCTCCCCATGACACCAGATTGACCCCAAAAAAGACAGAAGCGCTGGTAAAATTCAGTCCGTACGTAATAAGCCCTCCTCCCCACACAATCCGCATCGTTATCTCGATCCGTTTGTGTTTACTCTCGAAGCTCGAGACCTGCGCGTTTGCAGCGGATCTCTGAGTGTTCCCACGGGGATTTGGTGTCCTGCTTCTTCTTGACTTTTGCTAGCAAGACTTCAGTAATTTCGTGGATATTGTGGTATTTATACATATATATATATATATATATATATATAATATATATATATATATATATATATATATATATATATATATATATATATAATGGCCGATATAAACACGCTGTATTATTCTAAGACGCAGATATCTGTTAATTTGTTTTCGTGGGTTTTGCTGTGATCAATGTTTTCCTTTATGAAGCGAACCTGTATCAAATGTTATGATTTATTTCTATTTGGTTTTGTCATTCACCCATTCATTTATTTATATTTTTTCTTATTATATAATCTCTCTCATCATCCAATTCTGTGTCACATTCTTTAGATTTCGTTGTAATAGAACATCAGGCCAGTTTCGTTTAGTCAAAGATGGGTCCCAGTTTGAAAAGAGCTTCCTTCGACCAAGGCCCTGGTCAGGTGGGGATTGCCACCCTCCCCTTTACTCCACCCCATGGGTTGAATAAAATCACCTGCCGCTCATCGTAGTAAAAAGTAAATGAATAAGTAAATAAACAATAGGAACAACATCAAACGAAATTTGAACGCTTAGACGGGTGAGAAACAAGACACAACAAATCACCGATTCTCCTTCATCCACGTTCAAAGAATTCTTTCACCGTTTTCTAAGTCCTTTTTCTTCTAGCATCACGCTAGAAGAATATTACATCACACACGCTTCTTTGTTTCTTCTTCTAAGCAGCTTCTTGCAAAGCATTTGTTATCACTTTGTGATATGCATATTTAACAAGCACACAAGCATTTGCAAGCACACAAGACTTGTAACTCTTATATTGCACTATATATTTCACTGACAGCTTGGCTTGGTTTGCTTAGCTTGGCTTGGTGGAGACTATAATCTTTCGTTTGCTTCATATGCAGCTGCCGATAACTGAAATAAATTTACTCCTTTTCATGTATGCATTTGTTCATTTACTTATATGTCTATTTATTTGGTTGATGGGATTATAATCGAGGGGGCTAGAGCGTCGCTACTTGCGGCAGAGGTCGAGGTAACGGCTGTTCGAACCTTGCCTCCAGCGAGTTGAACCAAGGGCATGGTTCATTCAATTCCAGGCTACAAAGTCCTATGTAAGAGGAACCGTCTTAGCCTCCTGATAAGGGGGAGTTCGCGAAGTTAAATGGAATCAGTCAATGACTTCCTTGTTTTTTTTTTGTTTTTGTTTTTTTTACTTATTTATTCATTCACTCACTTTTATCTGTGTATTTGATATTCTATCTACTTTTCGAATTTACTTATATACCATTACTCGTCATTTATGACTTATTTGTTAGTCTTTATTTTTGTTTTATTTATCGCAATGGGTTAAAAGAAATTCTTGTATTTACTCTCATTGTCAAAGCTTATAGGTTGTGTCTAAATCATATTTGCACATTAATCCAAGAATTGCTACCTCACAGGATTATCACATATGCATATAAATCTTATATATTTTCTGTAATTATAATGTGTGTGATGAATGTGTAATATACAACCAACTTTGATGAGTGTTGTTCAGATAAAAGTAAAGTAATGAATAATGAGTTAATAAAATAAATGAATAATGAAATGAATTAAGAATAAGTAAATATGTAATAGAATTAATGAATATATAAATAATGAGATTCATGAATAAATAAGTAAATGAAAAATGGAATGAATTAGAAATGAAAAATAGAATAGATTAATAAAAAGTAAAAAACGTATAATATTCTAATACCTTGTGCCGGAGGAGGAGGAGGAGGAGAAGAAGGAGGAAGAGGAGAAGAAGGAGGAGGAGGAGAAGGAGGAGGAGGAGGAGGAGGAGGAGGAGGAGGAGGAGGAGGAGGAGGAGGAGGAGGAGGAGGAGGAGGAGGAGGAGGAGGAGGAGGAGGAGGAGGACGAGGACGAGGACGAGGACGACGACGACGACTATGGTAAGGCACCCACCACATCTCTAAAACAAAATTAAGAGAAGCAACAGAACCGAACGTACGAGTACATAAGGAAAATATAAGACCACAATATATCTCTAGTTATCTCTAGGACAAAAATGTTCTCCCGAAAACACTAGCAGCTAGAAAGAGAGCTACAACGGTGTTTGTGGACACATAAAAAAGGGTAACAAATAGCGGCAAGTTCTGCCCACGATCGTTCCTTCTCCACTACATTACGATTTGTCGTTTCAAGCTTCTCATAGTTTCTCTGCTCTCTGCTTCGCTTTCAAGAAGGAGGAGGAGGAGGAGGAGGAGAGGGAGGAGGAGGAGGAGGAGGGGGACGAGGAGGAGGAAGAGAGTGGAAAAGGGTGAAAACAAAATCCTGAGGTGTTTGTTGGAAATAATACTTGGGTCGGAGGGTGTAAGCCGTCAATTTCCCATTTACCTGAAATACCATCTTGACCCAAAAATGGTAAAACACCTACCTGAGATACCATCTTTTACTCACACATGGTACCACATTTACCTGGTGTACCATCTAGACCCAGAAATAGTACCACACAGAGTGTTATAATATATATTTATAATTCAACAAAAACCCACTGTGTTGGATAAGAAGAAATGAAATAAAATTAATTCCATATATTTCGATCACGGACTGTGATCCTCTTCAGTGGAATACAGAAAGGTAGAGCAAATGGCATGTCTTATATACAATAAGAATAAGGGACAAGGGTAGGACTCAGGTAGCATCTAGTACTTTGCGGGGCAGGTCACCCGCCTTCACCAACGATGGTAACAATTTGTTGACTGCCCAGGTGGTGATGCAGTCAGGTGACCACTGTCCATATGACATATTAAAATTTGGAAATTCGTTAATCAGGGATGATTCTATTATTTTTCTTTTAAAACTGCATTTTGAATTAAAGATAATCTTTGCCTCATTCCAATCCATATGATGGCCTTCCTTGTCTACATGTTGGAAGACAGCGGAATTATGTTGTGCGTATTTAATTGAATTTTTATGTTCTTTCATCCTAGTATATAAATCTCTACATGTTTGTCCCCAATATACATTGTTACAATCAGAGCAAGGGAGTTTATACACACCTTGATGTATTTCTTCTCTAGGTCTTTGATGTACATTGACTATTTTCTTAAACAAATTATTGGGATAACTAAAAACAATTTTAATATCTTCCTGTGGAAGAAATTGAGAAATGTCATTTAAGGATCTATTATAAGGCAATTTAATACAGTTTTTGTCCCAACTGAAGTTCTTACTGGAATGGGAAGTGGATCCAAAGTAACTAGTTTTGGCTTTACTTAGGGCTTTATTTAGAAACCAATCAGGATACCCTATTCTTTTTAATTGATTCCTGATGGTTGTTATCTCCATTTCCAAATAATGTGGACTACATAATCTAAGTGCCCTCAGGAAAAGACCTGAGGCAACACTATATTTAATTTTATCAGGATGGTGACTGAAAAAGTGCACATAACTCCCCGTATGTGTGGGCTTTCTGTACACAGTGAAGGACAATTGGTCCTGATGCCGTATTAATAGGATATCTAAAAATGGTAGTCTATTATCCACCTCCCATTCCACTTTGAATTTAATATTAGTGGCTAAGTTGTTTATTTGTTCAAAGAAAGCATCAAAAGATCCCCATTCGTCATCCCAAATCGTAAAGATATCGTCCACATACCTATACCAAAACATTCCTTGTGGCTTAATGTCTTGTAAAAGCACTGTCTCGAAATACTCCATATATAGGTTAGCTAACACTGGGGAGAGATTAGATCCCATTGAACATCCGAACTGCTGTTTATAATATTGATCTTTAAATGAGAAGGTATTAGTGTTAGCACATAATTCCGTTAGTTTAATGATTTTGCTGACAGAGATTGGTAGTTGGTCCCGATAATTTTGTAATTTTGTTTCTAAGAAAGCTAAAACCTCAGCTTTCTTAGAAACAAAATTACAAAATTATCGGGACCAACTACCAATCTCTGTCAGCAAAATCATTAAACTAACGGAATTATGTGCTAACACTAATACCTTCTCATTTAAAGATCAATATTATAAACAGCAGTTCGGATGTTCAATGGGATCTAATCTCTCCCCAGTGTTAGCTAACCTATATATGGAGTATTTCGAGACAGTGCTTTTACAAGACATTAAGCCACAAGGAATGTTTTGGTATAGGTATGTGGACGATATCTTTACGATTTGGGATGACGAATGGGGATCTTTTGATGCTTTCTTTGAACAAATAAACAACTTAGCCACTAATATTAAATTCAAAGTGGAATGGGAGGTGGATAATAGACTACCATTTTTAGATATCCTATTAATACGGCATCAGGACCAATTGTCCTTCACTGTGTACAGAAAGCCCACACATACGGGGAGTTATGTGCACTTTTTCAGTCACCATCCTGATAAAATTAAATATAGTGTTGCCTCAGGTCTTTTCCTGAGGGCACTTAGATTATGTAGTCCACATTATTTGGAAATGGAGATAACAACCATCAGGAATCAATTAAAAAGAATAGGGTATCCTGATTGGTTTCTAAATAAAGCCCTAAGTAAAGCCAAAACTAGTTACTTTGGATCCACTTCCCATTCCAGTAAGAACTTCAGTTGGGACAAAAACTGTATTAAATTGCCTTATAATAGATCCTTAAATGACATTTCTCAATTTCTTCCACAGGAAGATATTAAAATTGTTTTTAGTTATCCCAATAATTTGTTTAAGAAAATAGTCAATGTACATCAAAGACCTAGAGAAGAAATACATCAAGGTGTGTATAAACTCCCTTGCTCTGATTGTAACAATGTATATTGGGGACAAACAGGTAGAGATTTATATACTAGGATGAAAGAACATAAAAATTCAATTAAATACGCACAACATAATTCCGCTGTCTTCCAACATGTAGACAAGGAAGGCCATCATATGGATTGGAATGAGGCAAAGATTATCTTTAATTCAAAATGCAGTTTTAAAAGAAAAATAATAGAATCATCCCTGATTAACGAATTTCCAAATTTTAATATGTCATATGGACAGTGGTCACCTGACTGCATCACCACCTGGGCAGTCAACAAATTGTTACCATCGTTGGTGAAGGCGGGTGACCTGCCCCGCAAAGTACTAGATGCTACCTGAGTCCTACCCTTGTCCCTTATTCTTATTGTATATAAGACATGCCATTTGCTCTACCTTTATGTATTCCACTGAAGAGGATCACAGTCCGTGATCGAAATATATGGAATTAATTTTATTTCATTTCTTCTTATCCAACACAGTGGGTTTTTGTTGAATCTTTACGAATGTGTTACGACATTACTTTATAGTTATAAATTATAATAATATAAATAGATAAATAATTGAATGAATAAATAGAAAATAAGAAATTCTTATGACTATCAAAGTTATGTAATAATACAGAGATTTTAAAAAGATAATAAAAAAACGAAGACGACAATACGAAATGAATATCGCTGATAAATCCAAAGACAATCTCGAATAATTCTATAGTTACGTTAGATATAAAAAGGTTATTAGAAATCACACTGGCCCACTATTATCTGCTGATGGCCAACTTGAATATTCTAATGAAGGGATGTGTGATATTTTAAACAATCATTTTAGTTCGGTATTCGCAAACGAAACACCTCAAAGTGAACTCCGAACCGAAACCTGTGAAAAGTCTAGGGTGAACTTATTACGGTAAATATAACAAAATAGAAAATTAAAATGTATACAGAAAAAAAATCAAAGTCGATGAAGCACCAGGGCCTGACGGTTGGCATCCAAGAATCTTAAAGGAAATGAAATGAGATTGTTGTTCCATTAGAAATTATTTTCAAGAAATCCATCATATCCGGAGATGTCCCAAGAGAATGGAAGCCAGCTAACGTTACTTCCATATTCAAAAAAGGTGACAAAAAGAAATAAATGACTATAGGCCGATAAGCTTGTATTCAATTGTAGAAAAAAATATGGAAAATATCATTAGATATGCTATAGAACATTTAGAAAGTATGTTTGATAAAGGATAGCCAGCATGGATTCAGACGGAAACGTTCTTGCATGACTAACTTACTTGAATTCTACAACACAGTCATCTCGAATTATGACAAAAACAATATAGATTTAACATTTCTAGACTTTTCAAAAGCTTTTGATAACGTCCCCCGCAAAAGACTACGGAATAAGTGGTAGCCTATTAAGTTGGACTAGTAATTGGTTGAACGATCGAAAACAGAGTTGTTCTAAATGGCAAAACTTCTAGATGGAAAAATGTTACGAGTGGAGTTCCTCAGGGTTCCATTCTTGGGCCACTTCTATTCATAGTATATATAAATGATATAGACCACGGACTGAAATCTGTCTCCAAATTTGCTGATGATACAAAACTGTGCGGAATGGCAAATGATCACTTAAACCAATTAGATATTCAAGAAGATTTAGATAAACTACAGCAATGGTCTGAAAAGTGGCTAATGAAATTTAACACAAGTAAATGCAAGGTTATGCACATAGGTAAAAATAACAGTGAGCACGATTAGAAGTTATTTGGAAATTCGTTAACAAAAGTGGATAGTGAAAAGGATCCCGTCGGAATCATTAGTAACGATTTCAAATCATCTAAGCAGTGTATTTCAGCCTCTGAGAAAGCAAATAAGATTTTAGGACTGATTGCGCGATTTTTCGACTTCAAAAGCTCATCATTCATTAACAAGCTATATAAATTGTTAGTTCGTCCACATTTGGAATATGTGGTTTCCATATGGTCACCGAATCTCATTAAAGACATTAACAGATTGGAAAAAGTACAACGGCGAGCCACAAAACTGATTCCAAATATCAAAATAAATCACAAGAAAATCGATTAAAACATAGGAATCTGTTTTCCCTAAAAAGCGTAGACTCAGGTGACTTGATACAGGTCTTTAATGTTCTAAAGGGAATTGACATCAAAAGTGACAAAATTTTCACACTGAATGAGAATCCGACAAGAAATAATGATCTCAAACTGTCAGGAAATAGATTTAATTTGGAAGTCGATAGAAACAACTTCGCTAACCATGTAGCTAATGAATGGAATGAACTTCCTACAGAGGCAGTAAAATGTAGTTCAGTTCAAAGTTTTAATATTCGTAATTCCTACATACATATACCAAGGCTTTTTCCCCCTTACAAGGGAGGTAGCCAAAAAGGAAAAGGCATA
>NC_134813.1:8401824-8406824 GCF_046742065.1 Oratosquilla oratoria
AAATAAGCTCCACCGCAAGGACGCAAACCTTTGCCTTATCGACTACTTATTATTAAGCAAAGACGATAGTTTTGAGCCAGCCAGGCCGTACGAAAGGAGCGACCTGGTAGTTCCCCGACGGGACAAGGGTTAGCCTAATCTCTATTCTAAATTCACTGAGTCTTTATTATGGCAAGCCATCCGAGAAGTTGTGTGTCATTGTGACAAATGGAAATAAGCCTCACCGCTGACAGGTAAGTAGGACGTTTGTTGAAGCTTTGCTGTTAAGCAAGTAATCAGGCTGGGATAGTTGTTGTATTTTTGTAGCATTTATTTTGTACCGAAGTATATTTCTATCTTATATTGCATTCAAACAATTGCTTTATTTTCTTAGATATTGTATAGTACTTCAAATGGCATCAAATAGACGTGCTTGTCTAAATCACCCGAACAACTTCTGCTATGCCTGTGGATGATATACACCTAAGCAACAACGTAGACATATAACAACAAAGCTTAAACTTGCCTATAAGTACTATTTTGACTATAAATTAGGAGACCAAGACAAGGACTGGGCGTCACATATTTGCTGTGCACCGTGCAATGCAATGTATTGGTTGATGGTAAAAGAAAAAATATGCCGTTCTCTGTCCCCATGGTTTGGCGTGAGCAAGAAAAAAAATACGTCAATAATTGTTATTTTTGTTTGGCAAAAAATGCTGGTTTCTCAAAGAAAAATAAATCAAATATCACGTGCCCAAAATGTGAATCGGCAATGAAACAAGTACCACATGATGAAGCAAACCCGCCACCACTTCCTCCAGCAACGATGACAGACAGCAGTTCTTCTGAAGATTCTACTAGTGATATAGCAACAGAGAAAGATGGCATATATATTCCAGATGCAGATAGTTCCCCACATCTGTTAAATCAAGAGGAAATAAATGAGGTAGCCAAAAGGAAAAAGGCATAAAATCATTACCACCCATTCCATCCCTAAATGCACTCCACTCCCCTCCACCCTCTTATCTTAGCACCAAAAGGAAAAGCAGAGTTCCTTGGTTCCAGACTTCAAGAACGGAATCTTCTCCAACCAAACACCAAGGTAATTTTAATCCAAATATGATGGGAGATTACTGTTGGTTCCTGCAGAAGGAGAGCTCGTCATCCTATAAACGACGAATGAAGAGGAAACACCAAAGTTTCACTTAAGAACAGGAATGTCCTTTTGCCATAACAACTAAATACCAATGCGCTGTGGGTGGATGGTTGGGTGCAGGGGTGGTAACTCCACCAGTGGAAATCCACTGTCTGTCTTAAGCCAGAAAAAAGGAGGAAAGACACCCATATTAACATAATTATCTAAATATACCTAAATAAAACTTTACATGGAAAAGTAGCTTAGACTACTAAGCGAGTGGGAAAAAATAAAAATAGGGGTTGTCAGTTACAGAAATCTGGACGCGATAGAGAAATATAGACATCAGATCTGAAATCGGCATCATCAATTTAGTAGGGATCAGTAGATCACGTGTTTGTAGCAGAAAAAAAAAGTTGACATTTGTTACTTAGTGTTATTTTTCCTATTATGAGAAGTATAGTAGGTGTTACAAGATTGGATGGAATGAGAAACGAGATGGGGAGGAGAGCGGGGTTGGAAAGGCAGATGGGGATAGAGTTAATGAAAAAGTGTTGGGATGGTTTAGACACATGGAAAAAATGAATGAAGAAAGATTAGTAATAAAGTGTGGAAGGCATAGGTGGATGGAGTCAACATGAGGGTACGACCGAGAACGAGTGGATGGTTGAGGTAAAAGGGGCGTTGAAGAGGGAACGGAGAAGGCAGGAGATGGGAGTGAATGGAGAATGGCTGTGTATGGATGATACTGTGATACATTGGAGTGGTGCGAATGATATATTGACTCATCCCAAAGGGATTTCTCCCCGTCTTCAATGTTACTGCATGAGGAGACGGAGAGGGGGATCGCCAATTAAATGAAGCGGCCTTGCTGTGGATGTCCTGTGTCTTGCTGCATTGCTTCTGACCCAGGGCGATGGGCGAGACGCAGGAATTACCCATCATCCAGGAGAAGCCAAGATGGGAGGGAGGAGTGATGAATGAGGGGGGTGAATGGGTGGGAGTAGAATTATGCCTTTTAACTTTGGCCACCTCCTTTGTAAGGGAGAAAATCGTTGGTATATGTATGGATGTATTCAATTTGTTTTATTTATCTATAAATTCATTGCATTTGTTTACCTGTACATTTTGGTCATTTATCAATTTATCTATTAATCATTTATTTAATTCATTATTTGATTTATCTTTATTCATTTGCTTATTTCTATTCATTTTGTATTCTGATTTATTATCTGTATGTTTGGTTGGCTATCCCCTGTGTAAGGGGAAAAAAGCCTTTGGTATATGTATGTATGTATGTATGTTTGTTTGTTTATTCAATTTCATTTTCTAATTTATTTATGAGCTTATTAATCTATTTATACATTTGCAAATACAGATAGAAAGGGAATAGGGCAAGGAGAAGAAAACGGAAGAGAAAGTTTAGAAGGAATGATATATATTGTGATGTTTCGACTTGTTCTGATTGGCAAGACTCAAATAAACATTTTCATCTACTTCTCTTTAAATCATTCTAAAAAAAAGGTATTAGGGAAATTCTTTAGAATTAACGTAGCTCACAAATTCTAAAATTGGTCGAAAAATTACTAATTACTGCTAATCAGCAAACCCTAATCGTATATTGATAAAGCGGTTTGATTTGTGATTTTTTCTTTTTCGTTTATTTTCTTTTTGTTTTCTATAGTATGTATTAGAATGATTTACTTATCTGTTTGTCACTTCGTCATAGACTAAAAAATCCTTATTCATGAATCAGTACTTGTTTATACATTCATGCATTTGTCTGTGTATTTGTTTGAGTGTTATGTATCTATCATTTTGTTTATTTATGCATTTGTGTTTATTCATGTATTTTTATTTGTTTTTATTTGTGCGTTTATGTATTTATTTGTATATTTATTCACTTATTCAAACAAAATCACAGTGGACTGAAATAATGACGCTATCAATGATGCACACACACACACACACACACACACACACACACACACACACACACACACACACACACACACACACACACACACACACACACACACACACACACAAAAAAAAAAAATGTGAGAACAGGTGTGTGGTAGTGCTTGCAAACTGCTACAGCGGTCCGAGTTCGAATCCTGCCCAGGGCATAAATAATTTCAGTATCGCTGTACTGTCAGTCGTTACTCAAACTCTCGTGGGCGGAGAGATGGGTGTGTGTGTATGTGCGTGTAAGGTCTCGGCATTGCCCATAGATCGGTCATATATGACTCGAAGCTCTCTTACGGCAGGGTAATAGCTGTCGATCACGAGTCCAACACGTGATCTACGACCATGGTGAATCTCACACACACATACACACACACACACAGACACACACACACACACACACACACACACACACACACACACACACACACACAGACAGACACACACACACACACACACACACACACACACACACACACACACACACACACACACACACACACACACACACACACACACACACACACATTATTTTTATGTTCAACCTCCGATGGAATACATTTCCCTATTCTGATAAAACCATCTTGCGGTAGCCAGAATAAAACAAATAAATGTTTCATAATAACAAAGCAGATGAAACTAATTATTCTTACCTATTTCGTTGAGGTCATGAAATGAAATAGTTTGGGTTTTGAATGAAATATGTCCTTCCCAATGAGTAAATATTCTAAAAAATTAAGTTTCCTTGTGAAACTTTTCAATTTAACCTCGATTATTATACCCTTTATTCCACATATCTCTTCCTCTCTTTCTTTCTCTCCTCTCATCCTCTCTCTAGTCTTCCTCTTTCTTTCTCTCCTGTCTTCCGCTCTTTCAGCTTTTTTTTTCATTTCCTCTCTTCTCTCTCTTTTCCATCTCTTAGTCTCTAAACGCACGACAGAGGAGCGAGATTGAACACAAGGATAAAAGCGCTGCTCAACTACAAATCCATAACAATCTCAACCTCTCTCTTTCTCTCTCATCTCTTCGCTCTGTCATCTCTTCCTCTTTCTTCCATCTCCTCTCTCTGTCTCTCTCTCTGTCTCTCTCTCTCTCTCTCTCTCTCTCTCTCTCTCTCTCTCTCTCTCTCTCTCTCTCTCTCTCTCATATTTTTCTTTCATATCTTTCTCTCATCTCTGCCTTTCTCTCCCTTGTCTTTTCGTCTCTCCCTCATATCTCTCTCTCTCTCTTTCTCTCTCTCTCTCTCTCTCTCTCTCTCTCTCTCTCTCTCTCTCTCCTCTCTCTCTCTCTCTCTCTCTCTCTCTCTCTCTCTCTCTCTCTCTCTCTCTCTCATCTCTGGCCCTCTCTCCCTCATCTTCCTTGCTCCTTTCTCTCTCTTTCTTCCTCTTTTCCTCTATTCCTCTCTTCCTTCCCTGCTCTCCTCTCTCTCCCTTTCTTCCTCCTCTCTTCTTCTTTACTGCACACCCACCAGCCGCCACCTAAACGCCGCATTATCCGCGCTCCTTCCTTCCCCGTCATCCTTGGCGAAGAGGAAGGACTACGCGGTCCAAATATACGTGCCTTAGCCCCGGTCATCTTCCCCGCCCCGGACACGTGTCGGCGTCTCCCCGGGTTCCCAGCAGCCCGCGACCCAGGCCCGCCGATGGCCTCTTTCCTAATTGATCACAGGATTACAACCCCGAGAGCAATTGACTGAACCTAAGTTGCTTCGATGGGGCTGCGCGAGGCTTCGATTCGTATAAAGTTTTTATTATTGGAGAACAGGACGCTGGGGACGGGGGAGAGAGGATGAGGAGAGACGATGAGTGGGAAAAGTGTGTGTGGGGGGGGAGAGGGAGGGAGAGAGAGAAGGCGAGGGAGAGAGAGAAGGCGAGGGAGGGAAGGGGAAGGAAGAGGATGAGATAGAAAAGAGGTG
>NC_134813.1:8411824-8419324 GCF_046742065.1 Oratosquilla oratoria
TATATATATATATATATATATATATATTATATATATACATACATATACCAAGGCTTCTTCCCCCTTACTAGGGAGGTAGCCAAAAAGGAAAAGGCATAAAATCATTCCCACCCATTCCATCCCTGAAAACACTCCACACCCGTCCACCCTACCTCCCATCTTAGCACCTCCTAGATGACGGGTCATCCCTGCACCTTGTCCACTGCCCTGGGTCAGAAAGCAGTGTCGCAAGACACAGCACATCCACAGCACGGCCGCTTCATTAAATCGGCGACCCCCCCCCCCCTCGCCGTCCCCCCATATATTTATATATATATATAATATATATATATATATATATATATATATATGTGTGTATCTATATATATGTGTATATATATAAAATATATGTGTATCTATATATAATCTATGTGTATATATATATAATATATGTGTATATATAATATCTATGTGTATATATATAATATATATGTGTATATATAATATATATATATATAATATGTGTATATATATAATATATATGTGTGTATATATATATATATATGTGTGATGAATTATATATTTATGATGTATTCCATTCTTTTGTGTTCTGTTCAAACATATTCTATACATTGCATATAGATTTATGTATGTATATTGTCTTGTGGATCTCTCTTGTCAATCTTACGAATTGATTTACGTAAGATAAGAGAATATTACCATATTCTTTTAGTCTTCGGACGCCGGTGAGAAAGATCTGTGCCTACGTGAGGTAAATCGACGTCTAGAGACTCTTAAAGTGATGAATTCTATTCATCGGACGTATTTCGTTCTTTTTTGTGCTTTGACAAACTATTCCATACTTTGCATATAGATTTATATATGTATATTATTTTGTGGATCTATCTTGTCAATCTTAGGAATTGATTTACGTAAGATTAAGATAAATTGCACATTACCGTTGTATTCGGACGCCGAAACACCGGCGTGAGAACGTGCATAGCTTACGCGCGCTCTGGAAATTATCATGTGAACCAATATTTTGGCAACTGCGTCCAACTTACATTTACGTACGTATAGATATTCATATAAAAACTATTAAGTTTCTGCTTATCTAAGATTGACAAGGTAACTTTATCAAATATTATTTTCTATTCATTGATGTAAAGAATATCCGTGTATGTACTAGGAAGTATTCCTAAACACTCTTGTTAATCGTCGCGTCTAGCGACACTTGGCATCTCTCCGGATCTTACGGAGAAGAGTCTATATATATCATTGCGTGTAACGGTCAAGCTGGACTCTGCTTATCGGAGCCCCATTGCACTCGTTCACTACGTTGGACTTAGACCTTATAGTCGTAGTTTCATCTCGACTTGTATTTTCTCGAATCATTCTGGTCTCTGCTTAAACCAGAGTCCCATTGCACTAATCTCACATCTTAGTCTAGCTTTGCTAGAACTCGTCCACTTTGTTGGACTTAGACTTTTAGTCGTAGAATTTTCTCGACTTTGTAATTTTTACGTAAATTATTACGTAGGACTTAGTTTCCATTCTGATGGTCGATATTTCTCGACCTTACCACTTATTGTCTTTAAGACTATTTTTTTTTTTTTTTTTTTGTTATTGAATGTCGATATTTGATCGACACTTATATATATACGTGTCTTGGCAATATTAGCCTTTTATGTTCTGTGATTTTACGTGTTTCGAACATTGTTCTTTTCGCTAGTTTTGGCGACTTCTATTTTTCGATCTTGTTTATTTGTATCTTTTTGAAGGAAATAATCATTCTTAAGCAGAACTCTAGTTTTGAACCTGGCCCGTCCCCATAGGCCGTCACAGGGAGTAAGGAAAAGGTCTGGCGACCTTGCCAGGATCGAAGGATAGAAGTTCGTCAACAATTCTGGTAAGATGGAGATTCTCCAAGATTTCTTTGAGTCCCAAGACCTTAGAGTTTTGCTAAGTGCGGACGTTTCTCATTTGCTTGAGATAGGAAATATCCTAGAATTAGATTTGAGCGGATACACTGAAAGGGCAGATATACTTAGAGTAGTAGTATCCCATTTAGTTGAGAGGGATTTGTTACCCCCAGAGGCTATTCTATATACCCGTCCCCCTAGATTAGAGGTTTCAGGACTAAGGTTAAGACTTAGAGAAATGGAAATTGCAATGTGAAGAGCGTATAGCTCAGAATGGAGTTAGAGTTGAAAGCTAAAGAGGAAGAGACGAAGATTAGGTTGGCTTGTAATTGAATTAAGTAGAGCAGGATTGAGTTCTGGAGTTAGCTCTTTCTCGCCTGGAGATTTTGATGTCTCTAGATATATCAAATTAGTTCTCCAATTTTCGGAGAAAGAGTCCGGAGACTTTCTTTGTGCAATTTGATAAAGATTGCAACTCAACTCAAAATCCCCCGAGAATACTGGACTATGTTAATGCAGTCTCGTTTCATAGGTAAGGCCCAACAGATATATTCTTCTCGTCCCCACTGAGTTGAAAACTCGTACGAAAGTGTTAAAATTCGGGTCCTAAAAGCGTATGAGTTAGTCCCAGAGGCATATAGGTTAAAATTTCGAAACTTTTAAGAAATTGCCTCAAGTAACTTTTGTAGAGTTTGCGGCGATGACAAGAACGCCTTCTGGATAAATGGTGTACGGCTAGTGAAGTCGATTCTCTAGAGAAATTTCGAGAATTGATTTTAGTGGAACAGTTTAATTCACAGCCAGATGCAGATCTTAGGGTTTATCTAGAAGTTCAGAAAACCAAATAGTTTGTCTAAAACTGCATATATTAGCAGAAGTGTATGCCCTGACTCACTCAAAGAAATACAAAACGGCAGATACAGACAACCTTAAGAGGACTACTCATAACATAAATACTAAGAGTACACCCACTCAGAATTCATAAAACCCGAAGTTACACACACTAATTCTTACAAGTCCTATCCAAACTACCGAGACTTACATTGCACTTGGTGTAACCTGCATGGACATAGTCTCTACCTGTTTCAAGAAACAAGGTAAATCCATGCATGCTAACCAAAGAACAACGTTAACTCACAACACTAACTGTGTTTCTGATAGTCAGTTTCAAGAAAAACCCGCTAGTCCTCCAAAGCTATGCCATTAGAACTAACTTCCAAACCTCCAGTATTGTCTAGTAATGCTAGTTCCTCATGTGGTATTAAGATGGAAGTAGACCATGTTTTCTACCTTTTATTTCGACAGGAACAATATCCACGGACAGAGCATGACACTCCTATACAAGTGTCCATTCTTAGAGACACGACAGCTAAACAGAGTCTCATACTGGCTCAAGCTCTTACTAATTCACAACTAACTTACATTCTGATGTACTCCTAGGATGGAATCGGTGGAACCCGTAGATGTCCTTTGCATAGATATATCTAACTTCCGATTTAGTCACAGGTCCTGTTGAAGTAGCGGTAATAGACTCATTGCCAGTTCCAGGGATCCAGCTACTTTTAGCTAATGACCTTGCAGGTAGCAAAGTAACCTTGCCCATTGTTACAGAATCTCCTAACCTTGTTCTAGATTCCCCTCTTGATAACCTTGATCTTTATCCTGCTTGTGCAGTAACTCGGTCCCAGAGTAGAAAGGTAGATGAAGAAGACTCTTTCGATTTAACATGCTTATTTTCCCCAGAGCCAGAGACATTAACCATTACAGATCCTCTCCCCTTAACGAGAGACAATTTGTTTAAAGGAGCAGAAGAGCGATGAGACTCTTGTCCCGCTCTTCGAAAAGGCTGCCACTGAGGCAGAGGTAAATGGCAGAGGTCTTTACATTCGTAAAGGCGTTCTGATGCGTAAGTATCGCCCAGCAGCTACCCCAGCTGACCAAACCTGGGAAGAAGTACACCAAATTGTTGTCCCCACTTCCTATAGAGAGAAAATCTTAGATTTAGCCCATTCTTCCGCTTTATCAGGACACCTAGGTGTCAGGAAGACCTTAAAAAGAGTAAGTGCTCATTTTCATTGGCCTACTGTGGTCAAAGATGTCTCAGATTATTGTCGTGCTTGCCCCACATTCCAGTTGGTAGGTCAAAGCAACAAACCAATTTCCAGTAGCTTCTTTGCACCCCATTCCCGCTATAGGAGAACCTTTTTTCCAGAATTTTGATAGATGTTGTAGGACCTCTTCCTCCTTTCTAAGAAAGGATTCAGATATATTCTTACTGTTATGTGTTTAGCTACCAGGTATCCCGAGGCTATTCCCCTCAAAGATACCAAAGCAAAAACAGTAATCAAATCACTGTTGAAATATTTTACATTAGTAGGTTTCCCTGTTGAGATCTAAAGTGATCAAGGAAGTAATTTCCTGTCGAAATACTTTAAGAATTCATTGATTGAGTTAGGTGTCATGCACACCACTTCCTCACTTATCATCCACAGTCTCAGGACGCCTTGGAAAGGTTCCACGGCACTTTGAAAAGCATGATGCGTAAGTTTCTACAAGAACAGGAGAAGGATTGGGAAGAAGGCCTCCCCTTCCTTTTGTTTGCTGCTAGGACTGCTGTTCAAGACAGTTTAGGTTGTAGCCCAGCTAGCCTACTCTACGGACATGATGTCCGGGATTCTTTCAAGATGGTAAAAGAGAAGTGGATGGAAGAAGACGTCCAAGTCCCGTCCCTCTAGTATCTCTCTCAAATTCAAGAAAGACTGGTGACTGCCTGGAAGATTGCTAGGGAGAATCTAGAAAATTCTCAAAGGAAAATGAAGGTAAAGTACGACCCGAAAGGCTAAACCACGTAGTTTTTCTCCAGGAGACCAAGTGTTGGTCTATCTCCCAGTAGTAGGTGAGCCCCTTATGGCCAAGTACCAAGGGCCTTATACTATTTTAGAAAAGGCCAGTAGCTTAAACTACATTATTCACACTCCGGAAAAAAGAAAAACTAAGAGGTTAGTACATATCAATACTTTAAAACCCTTCTACCACAGAATACCCATTGCCAGCCATACTACTGTTGGTGTAGATGAGACGGAGAGATTTTTCCCTCAGCCAGAACTGCCTCTTCAAAACTCCAAGATATTAGAGCACCTCGACTCTAAGGTAAACCATTTAGAACCTTATCAGCGATGTTCATTGAAGAAACTACTTCTCAAATTCCCTTCCCTATTCACTGACAGTCCGAGACAAACAGAGTTAGTTCAGCATGAGATAAAATTGGTCTCGCAGGATCCTATTAAACTGCCCCCATATCGGTTAAACCCGACCAAGAGAGAGTGCCTACGTAAAGAGGTAAATTCTTTGATTGTTCAAGGTATTATAGAACCTTCACATAGTCCTTGGAGTTCACCATGTATTTTGATTCCTAAATCTAACAATACTTACAGGTTAGTAGTTGATTACCGAAAGGTAAATGAGAAAACTAAAGCTGATGCTTACCCCTTACCTCGGATTGAGGATATCATAGATAACTTAGGGTCAGCTACCTACCTTACTAAATTAGATTTCTTGCATGGGTTTTACCAAATAAGCCTCCACCCTGATGCGAAGGAAATTACTGCCTTCGTGACCCCTGACGGTTTATACCATTTCAACGTTATGCCTTTTGGTTTGAGAAACTCTCCTGCAACCTATCAACGTTTGATAAACATACTTATTACAGGTTTGCCAGGAGTAAGGAGTTATTTGGATGACATTATTATCTACAGTAAAACATGGGAGGAACATTTAACCCAACTTTATAATTTCCTCAGCAGAGCTGATCAAGCTCGCCTCACCTTGAACTTGGCCAAGAGTGAGTTTGGACAAGCCCAGGTGGCTTATTTAGGACATGCAGTCGGCAACTCCATGGTTAAACCCCTGGACCTCAAAGTGAAGGCTATTACCAACCTACCTAGACCTACTAACCGCAGGGAAGTAAGAAGGGTGTTGGGATATGTTCGGGTATTATCGCCGTTATTGCAAAAATTTTGCAGAGATAGCTGAGCCCCTGACTAATCTACTGAGGAAAGGACCTACGGTTTCAGTGGACCCCGACATGCGATCGGGCCTTCGCGTAACTTAAATCCCTATTTAAAGCATAGCCCAGTGCTGATAACCCCAGACTATGCTCTGCCTTTTCATCTCTATACAGATTCCAGCGAAGTAGGGATTGGAGCGGCTCTGCTACAAGAACGTCATGGTATCAAACGTGTGGTAGCATACTTCAGCCGTAAACTGAGACCTTCACAGCGCCATTACTCCACTATTGAGAAGGAATGTCTGGCCCTCATAGAAGCGTTCCGGCACTTCGAACCCATCATCGGAGGTCACTTCGAGATACACCTCCACACGGATCACAATCCTCTGGTGTATCTTAACCGAATGGCGAATACGAACCAGAAACTCACCAGATGGTACCTCGAACTCCAGGGAGTCCCCATTTCCTTTCATCACGAAGTCGGATCACGCAACATTTTAGCCGATACTCTCTCCCGTTGCGTGTCTCTTGAGGAGGGAGGAGTTACGACTACAGACTCGTCGTAGTGAGGATTTCATTCAGACGCAGATGCGCGGATGTGCGTATGTGTACCTTGGTATATGCCGGCCGTTCCCACGATGGGCTTGGTGGACTCTCGGCTTCCAACTGTCGGTAATTGACGTAAGAATACTGTTAAAGTGATGAATTATATATTTATGATGTATTCCATTCTTTTTGTGTTCTGTCAAACATATTCTATACATTGCATATAGATTTATGTATGTATATTGTCTTGTGGATCTCTCTTGTCAATCTTACGAATTGATTTACGTAAGATAAGAGAAATTACATATTCTTTTAGTCTTCGGACGCCGGAGAGAAAGATCTGTGCCTACGTGAGGTAAATCGACGTCTAGAGACTCTTAAAGTGATGAATTCTATTCATCGGACGTATTTCGTTCTTTTTTGTGTTTTGACAAACTATTCCATACTTTGCATATAGATTTATGTATGTATATTATTTTGTGGATCTATCTTGTCAATCTTAGGAATTGATTTACGTAAGATTAAGATAAATTGCACATTACCGTTGTATTCGGACGCCGAAACACCGGCGTGAGAACGTGCATAGCTTACGCGCGCTCTGGAAATTATCATGTGAACCAATATTTTGGCAACTGCGTCCAACTTACATTTACGTACGTATAGATATTCATATAAAAACTATTAAGTTTCTGCTTATCTAAGATTGACAAGGTAACTTTATCAAATATTATTTTCTATTCATTGATGTAAAGAATATCCGTGTATGTACTAGGAAGTATTCCTAAACACTCTTGTTAATCGTCGCGTCTAGCGACACCTGGCAACTCTCCGGTTCTTACGGAGAAGAGTCTATATATATCATTGCAGTGTATCGGTCAAGCTGGACTCTGCTTTATCGGAGCCCCCTTGCACTCGTCCACTACGTTGGACTTAGACCTTATAGTCGTCAGTTTCATCTCGACTTGTATTTTCTCGAATCATTCTGATCTCTGCTTAAACCAGAGTCCCATTGCACTAATCTCACATCTTAGTCTAGCTTTGCTAGAA
>NC_134813.1:8424324-8431824 GCF_046742065.1 Oratosquilla oratoria
ACAGCAGTCGAAACCACAAAGATTTACTCAATCCTTTTATCCTCAGAGCCAACCACAGCAAGTGAGGAAGCAGCCCTACTCTCAAGGTGGCTGGAAAGGTCACAAGGGTCAGAAGAATCAGCACGCTGCAGCAGCAGCAGTACACCACGAAGGAGCACCTGAGGAATTTTCCCCAAAGGTTACTCAACAAGAAGAGTGTGTCACCGCCGGTTCCCTGTCAACTCCCCAACACGTGTACTTGTCAGCTGCATTGAGTTCTAGTCTCAGAGGTACAGGGCTCCTGGTTCAGCCTGGCAAGGTAAATGGCGTCACCACGGAAGTCTTAAGGGACAACGGATGGACGGGGTGTTGTGTCAAGGAGAGGCTTGTAACGCCTGACAGTTACACTGGAAATTATGTAACCGTGAATCTTATCAACGGGACTCGGGTGATCTGCCCCTTAGCTACGGTTGAAGTGGTTAGTCCTTTCTACACCGGACGAGTCATCGCTGCAGTCATGGAGGAGGTGGTAGTAGACTTGGTTATTGGAAACATTCCTGGAGCCAAGAACTTTTGCTCACATGAAGCCACCACCCAAACCTGTGCAGCGGCGGTTACCAGAGGAGCCGCCAGAGCAACCAATCAGGTAAAATCATTGATACTTTCATCTGTTTCAGATCTTGCAAATAGTGAGGACGTAGTTGCCGAGCAAACGACCGATCCCACACTTGCCATGGTTCGTAAGAAGGTCCTAGAGGGACATTGAAGAACTTCTCGGGGAACGGAAACCAGATTCCTTAAGAAAAGGGGAAGACTTTATTGCAGTACGGTGTATCCAAGCGGGGACTCGAGACTACAGTTCGTCGTTCCAGAGAAGTACCGCCTGGCAGTATCTAAGCTGGGTCATCATGCTGCACTAGGTGGACACATGGGAGTACAGAAAACTCAGGATAGAATTCAGTCTCAATTTTTCTGGCCTGGGATAGGCAGAGAGATAGTGAGGATGGTGAGGTCATGTGACGTATGTCAGAAGACTACAGATCGCGGCCGAGTGAAGCCTGTGAGTGGCTGTGGACATCGTTGGATCTATCATTCCAAGGGCAGCTGACGGAGCCAAATACATCCTTACCTGCGTGGACTTCGCGACGAGATGGCCTGAAGCAGTACCCTTCGCAATATTGAAACCATAACTGTCGCCGAAGCAATGTTCGAAATCTTTTGTCGCGTGGGCATTCCTAAGCAAGTGTTGTCCGACCAGGGGAGCCAGTTCACTTCAGTCATGATGGAAGAGTTGCTGAGGCTACTGGCTGTAAAAGGGCTCAGGACTATCCCTTACCACCCCATGTGCAACGGGCTCTGTGAGCGTTTCAATGGTACCTTCAAAAAGATGCTGAAGCGGATGGCAGCAGAGCAACCTAAGGAATGGCCACGATTTATCGCCCCTCTACTATTCGCCTACCGCGAAGTACCCCAAGCTTCACTACAGTTCTCGCCATTTGAGTTAGTCTACGGCAGGTCAGTTCGTGGTCCTCTGCAAGTACTGCGAGAACTCTGGGACGAAGAAGAGCCTGACCCCTCAGTGAAGACAACTTATGCATATGTGCTGGACTTGGCCGAACGACTACGAGAGACCTGTGAAGTAGCAAAGCAAGAGCTACTGAAAGCTAAGGAAGTTCAGAAGGCGTACTACGACAAGAAAACTAAGCTGAGGATCCTCGAGGAAGGAGACCAGTGCCTCCTCCTTCTACCCACCGCGCACAACAAGTTGCTGTCGCAATGGCAAGGACCTTTTGAAGTAGTCAAACGTCTCAGTGACTTGAACTACTTGGTGCAAGTGGGACCAGACCAAAAGAGGTTCCACATCAATATGCTGAAGAAATATTACACATCTGAAGTTACATGTTCGGCAGTTGGTCAAGAATGTTTGCTGAATAGGGGAGATCGTGTGCTATCACCTGAACAGTGCGAGTGTTTGCAGCTTGTCGAAGGCCAGTTTAAGCAGTCGCAGATGGTCTCTGCTGCCGTGGTTATACCAGAGATTGAGGAATTGACAGATTGCGCACCCCTTACCCCTAAAGCTATCCAAGGCGAAACGGTGGAGGATGTGCAAGTACCTCCGAGGCTTGGTCCAGAGCAGAAGAGACGTATAAATTCTATTCTCCAGCGACATTCTGCAGTGTTCTCCGATAAGCCTGGAGTCGCCAAGGTGGATTGCCACGAAATACGGCTGACGAGCAGCGTACCAGTCAGATTGAAGCCATACCCAATACCCATTCGTCTGGTGGATGCAGTCAAGAAGGAGACAACATGGAAGCTGCAGGCATCATAGAGAAGTCATCGTCTCCCTACTGCAGTCCTATAGTCGTTGTACGCAAGAGGGATGGAGGTCTACGAATCTGTGGAGATTACCGCGGAGTAAATGCAGTAACCCAGGTGGATGCAGAGCCAATGAGTAATCAGCAGGAAATATTTGCAAAGGCCGCCAACTCAAAAATCTTTTCAAAGATGGATCTGGCGAAAGGATTCTTCCAGATTCCGCTGGAGGAGAGAAGCAAACAGGTCACGGCAGTCGCAACACCCAACGGACTTTACCAGTTCAAAGTACTACCTTTTGGACTTACCAACTCCCCGGCAGTTTTTAACCGTGCCATGCGTCAAGTTCTGCACGGCATCCATGGAGTGGAAGCTTTTGTGGACGATATACTCATCCACTCTTCTACCTTCGAGGAACATCTGGAGATCCTGGAGAAGGTACTTAAGAGACTTAGTTCAGTGAATATGACAGTCAAGCCGTCTAAATGCGAACTTTTCCAACAGGAAGTACAGTTCCTTGAACATACCTTAGGCGAAGGACGATGTGGATACCAGGATAGGAAGATAATAAAGATCAAGAATGCATCTCGGCCGACCACGAAGAAACAGGTCCGATCGTTCTTGGGACTTGTGGGCTACTACCGCAGGTTCATTCCGAATTTTGCTGTCCTCGCCTTGCCACTCACAGAGCTTCTCAACAAGAATGCTCCTAACAAGTTGACATGGAGGCCTGAACAGGAGGAAGCGTTTACGACGCTTAAGAACCTCCTCTGCAAAGAGCCGATATTTCAACTACCGGACTTCAACCAGCCCTTCATCCTCCGGACCGATGCGTCCCAAGAAGGCATTGGAGCTATCCTGATGCAAGAATGGGATGGGGATATTTTTCCTGTTACTTATCATAGTAGGAAGCTGAAGCCAGCGGAGTTGAACTATAGTACGGTGGAAAAGGAGTTGCTTGCAGTTGTAGAGGGCATCAAAAAGTATTACTATTTCCTCTACGGAGATAAATTTATTTTAAAGACTGTTCGCTTGCCTCTTTCGAGCCTCAGGACCTCCAAGAACGCCAACGCCCGAATCATGAGGTGGGCATTGTACCTCCAGCAGTTCAACGTGGTCATCCGGTACATCAAAGGAAGTTCAAATGTTGGAGCTGACCTGATGTCCCGACTGCTCGAGAAAGACGTAAAAGTGTAGTAATTGTACTTATTGGTATGGAATATTATAGTTGTGCAGTTAGATTTCAGTTCAATTACATATCAGTGTCTCTATGTAATTATTACTGGAGTAATTGGTTAGACATTGCGTGGAGCAATATCTTTTTGTGTGGGTGAGTGTCACAGATTACTTGTGACTCGTAAAGTTTGGCTGAATTATACATATACATAAACAACTCGTTAACTAATACATCAATTGCAGTTTGAAGAAACTAAGTGGTTTGCGAGAGTATCAACAATTTGCGTAATTGAAGTTCGAAACTCTGAAGCATCAAATACCAAGACTTGGAAACTCTGAAGCTTCAAACCTCCGAAACTTCGAAACTCAAACTCCGAAGAGTAGAGGAAGGGAGAATAACCAGAATGGACAGTCAAGAATCGACACAGCTGGTGAAAGATTCTGACAATATATATAATATATATATATATATATATATATATATATAATATATGTAATATGTATACACACACACATATATATATATATATATATATATATTATAATGTAATATTTATTACATATACATAAGTAATATTATATATATATATGTAATATATATTACATATATATACATATATATATGTATATATATATTATATATACATATATATACATATATATATATATATATATATATATATATATATATATATATATAATATATATATATATACTTACTACTTTGTTGGTTTTCAGGCCGGACGGCCCTTCACCGCTGTAACAATGCATCACCAGATGGTTCTATCCTCTGGTAATTCCTTCCAGTCCTCTCCTGGTGCCATCCTCTCCACGTCCTTTACTCCATCCATCTATCTGTACCTGGGTCTCCCCAATGGTCGTCTCCCTGTACTCCTCCTTCCATTACCTTCCTTGGTAGTTTGTCTGCCTCCATTCAGAGGCAGTGTTCAGCTCACCTTGCTCTTCTTCCCCGCACTTCATCCTGAAGTTACGGTTTTCCGGTCTGATTTCTAATTTCCATATTATGTCTTCTCCATCTCCCTTTTTCTTCACCATATACTGGGCCGAGGATACTTCTCAGTATAATGTTTTCAATTTTTTTTTCAGTCTCTTCTCCCTTTGTTTTGTCAGTGTCCATGTCTCACATCCGTACAGGACTGTTGGTTTTATTACAATGTTATATGTTCTTATCTTAGTTCTTCCGTTGATGGTCCGACTCTTCATTACAGATGCCAGGGCATGGTAACATCTGTTCCCTACAGCTATTCGTTCGTTTATTTCCATGTCCAATTCATTTCTCTCACTGACAATAGATCCCAGGTACTTGTACTTATCCACTTTATATATATATATATATAAATATATATATATAAATATAAATATATATATATATATATATATATATATATACTAATATGTTACTCATGAAAAATGTAATACCAAATTAATTACGTGCTAGCGCAGGTTCGAGTCCTTGGCTATACCACGTTTAAATTTCTGCATGTATGGCTCTTTGAGTGTCTCGATGTCGATGGCTTAGAAGTAAAGTGAATTGTGGTTGGTAAATGTAAATCTACTCACTGGAACCCATTCAGTGTTTTACATGTGACCTGAGCCACCAAGATCCGAGCATGCGTGCCGGGCATGTGACCTGAGCCCCCGTCCCTTCTTGCTACCTCACTGTTTCATTATAAATACACATTGTTCTCTACTTTGTAACTCATATCTGCTGAAGAGGATCACAGTAAGTGATCGAAATATACAGATCTCTACATCTTCGCTTATTCTTCTCCGAAAGTGGGTCATCAAGTATTATTTTACAAATGTGCTACATATATTTTTTGTGATATATATATATATATATATATATATATATTTATATATATATATACATATATATATATATGTATATATATATGTATATACATATTCAAACAATCAGGCTCGGCCTTCGCTGGTTTTTACCTTTGGTCTCTTAGAAGGTGAAACACCGAGTTCAAAGTTCGCAATGTCCAGGCCTGATTTTATTTAATGACATCGCTGTTACTAGCGATTTTTCAATGTATAACTGTATATTTTATTTCTCTGAGGGTGGGATGGAAACCCCTCCATCACGTTCCCACTCCCCCTCATGTCCTTTCCCCCGTTCTCCTGAAATGCTTAGGGATGACCAAACGATAGGGGGTAAGTGTGCACAGTTAGCGTAATCGATAGTGCGTTGGTTTCGGATTATTAGCTTAGTTGTGGTTTCGAATCACGCACTCCTTTCCGATTCCCAGTAGTGTTTGTCACCTGCCCCAACAGTCTTCAAGTCGCATCATAGGCCAAAAGTAACGGCTTCGGCCGCAGCTACTCAGCGCCTCTTGGCGTAGGTTCCTGACCTATATTAATGGTAGCACAATCGGAAGCCTGCTGATCTCGCCTTCATTCAATTGTGGGTTCGAGTCCCATACTCCTCTCCGATTCCCAGCAATAAGTGTTAGTCTCTTGTCCCAACAGCCGCTCCAAGAGCATCATAGAGCAAAGATGACGGCTTCGGCCGCAGTTGCTCAGCGCATTTTGGCGTAGGCTCACCAGACCACAGGGTAAGCTGTAGACGCGAAGAAGCCTTCTGGACTCTGTCCTGGAACGCTAGAATCCAGGAGAAATGAGACTTGGAGAAATTAGAGGACTGGAGGGAAATCAACAAGGTCTATGAGCGTCAGATCGCATTGGTATGCGAGAGAAGAGGACTAAAGTTAAATGAAGAAGACGCTGGTTTTCTTAACCTTCACGCAAGGAATTAGATTAGATATCATTATTCTTTGAGAAGTTTCTTTCTCTCTTGAGGGTGTTTGTAGATTTGTACGACCGTACACATGTGAATACCAATGTGTGTGTATGTTTGTGTATGTGTGTGTGTGTGTGTGTGTGTGTGTGTGTGTGTGCGTGTGCGTGTGCGTGTGCGTGCGTATGTTTGTGTGTTTGTGTGTTTGTGTGTTTGTGTGTGTGTGTGTGTGTGTGTGTGTGTGTGTGTGTGTGTGTGTGTGTGTGTGTGTGTGTGTGTGTGTGTGTGTGTGTGTGTGTGTGTGTGTATGTGTGTTTGTGTGTGTGTGTATGTGTGTGTGTGTGTGTCCAATCCATAGAATAACAATGTGAAGCAAAACCTAAATATAGAGAACGAATGAAGCGTAGAACTGGATATATGCATGTGTGTGAATATATACATAATATAATCTTTGTAAACATACATATATACGTCTATGTGGGTTTGTGTATATATAAATTGTGCAAAAATTATCTTGACTTGCAAAAGAAAATGTATCTAAAAAAAGATATGTGGGAAGAACACGATAATCATAGCATTAGAATGGACACGAACCGTATCAGAGAATGGTCCAGCCGTTGAAGGGTATATCCTTAAGGAGGTGATTAAATTGAACTCAATTACAGAGGTTAAGGGTCGAGAAGAAGCAGTCGGGGGCTTCTATTGGCGTCCGAGAGAGATTTGACGACAGTTAGTAGTCGGTTAGGGAAACGTGAATCTAGAAGGAATGGGGGAATGATGAGGAAGAAGCCGAGAGGCCCAGGAGGCAAATTGAGATAAATGGGGGAAGGGGGGAAAGGAAACGAAGAGGGAATGGGGAGGTTTGTTGGAGAAATGGGAGAGAGATGGGAGTCAAGGGAAAAGGAAAAGAAATGAAATTGGGAGCCATATGGTGTATTACATGTCGTCGTAATGATTGAAAGTCAGGTGGAGTTTCAGAAAATAAACGAATGTGGTTGTGGAAAAGGTAATGGGTGGGGGAAGGTGTTGGGGAAGGCTTGATAGGGAGGGGGTCAAGGAGGGGACAGTGGAAAATGGAGGGAAAAAGTGGATGGGAAGGCTTGGTGGGGAGGAGGGGTTAATGAGAGCACAGGGGAAGAGCGTAAGGGAAGCCTTGATAGGGACGGGGAACAAGGAGAGGATAGGAGAAAAGTGAGTGGAAAAGAGGAAGGGAAGCCTTGGTGGGGACGGGGAGAAAGGACAAAGGGATGGGGAAGGGTAAGGTG
>NC_134813.1:8441824-8446824 GCF_046742065.1 Oratosquilla oratoria
ATTATTACAATCAGTCACCTCTGTATCAACATGCAACAACTAAACCCTCCCGTCGGTCGTTTGTTTACCTAGACAGGACGGCGACTCCACCACTCCCCAACTCAGCACTCGCAGTCGGCGCGGTCGGCCACTTTATCAAAACAACCTAATAAAAAGACTATAAAGTTTCCTTCCTGTCCTCGATCTACCTCTCCATCTACCTAATTTTTCTACCTCCATCTACCGGCCTCTTACAGGGCTCGGCAGCTACCGTTGGTCGTCCCGACCAATTTCTTATTTCCCTCTTACAGGGCTTTGCTAATATATACTTAGAATAAGCTAATCTACCATTGCGTAAAATTGTATATCAAAGATATAAGCAACCCTCCAAAATGCAAAATTCATGCAATTAATGGTGAATAATACATAATACATATAAATGTGATTAACATGCATGTCAATATATAAGGCATAAATTGCAAACAAAATAATTTGCAAACAAATAACAAATTTGCAAAATTCACTATGAACACTAATTTTCAATTGTGAATGGTTTTATCATCTTTTCAATATGAATTAATTGCAAACTCACTACTTTAGAGTTTTAAGTGTCTCTTCTTGTTCAATATTCCTCATTATTAATTTTTCTTTTCAACACACTTTCAAAAGACAGTCTTAATATCACAATACTTATGTGAGAGGTCCTTGAGGTTCCAAGTCTGACCACAGCAGATCCTAGGTCTCCATGTATCTGCTTGACACCAAGTTCCAGTTGTTTAGGTTTCCCATCCCAAGTACATACAAATGTTCAAAGCAATCTTATCTGTAAAATATATCAAGATTAATATTCAATTCATAAAGAATATTATTATAATATTCTCTATACTCTTCAGGGTTCTCAACATTGATACACAGGGTATCACAACAATCATCTGCAAACTTATTTTTCTCATGTCATCTAAATATCCCATCACTTCTTCCTTGTTTTCTATGTGGATTAAATGAAATTTATTTCCACCTGCAGAATCAAATACCCTATATGGACCAGTGTACCTTGGTGAAAGTTTATTATTGGGTGAAGTTAGTTTGACCATTACTAAATCTCCAATTTTCAATTCTAGTTTATGAGCTATTTTGTGTTGTTGCTTTTTCATCTCTTGTGAATACACCTGCATATGTTCCCTAACTCTTTGGTGAATACTTTGAAAAGTATTTATCCTATTTGATATATATTCATCTATATTATATATGGTTTTTTGATCTGCAGTCAACATTTCATATGGAAGAGTTTTGTCTTCCCCAAAAATTATAAAATGAGGTGTATTACCTGTTGATACATTAATTTGATTGTTCAGGGTACACTTAACACAAGGAATCCAAGTATCCCAAGTTATACTATGAGGACTTATCATACTTCTAAGACATATAATTTTTTATTTTTTTATTTTAACCTTTCTACTACCCCATTACTTTATGGATGATTCACTAATATATTGACTTTCTTGATATGGAATACACTACATTAATTTTCCAATATTTTGTTATTAAATTCAGTTCCATTATCTGAAACTAAGATATTAGATGTAGTGAAATTACAGATTATCTGATCATAGATTACTGAAGCAATAGTTTCAGCTTTCTTATTGACTATGGGTTGTAATATACAAAATCTTGAAAAATAATCAATAGCAACAAATAAATATTTATATCCACTCTCAGACATAGGTAATTCCAATGTGTCAATGTGAACTCTTTCCCAAGGTTTCTGTTGAATGGGATAGGTGAGTATAGGGGCAGGTTTTGGTGTATTTCCTTTCACCTTAACACATTTTACACACTTTTCTATATAATCATATATAGATTTCTTCATACCTGGCCAAAAGTATTTAAGTTGTACTTGTCTATAAGTTTTATCCTTTCCTGGATGTGAACTACAATCACTATCATGAAGTAACTTCAATATCTCATTTACAAGAGTTTGTGGTATAACCAACTGATTTACTTGGCCTCTAGAAATATCTTTCCCACTTACAACTGTTTTCCTATACAAAATTCCATTAATCAAATGAAATTCCTCTATCTTATACCCCTTTGGTAGCTCTTGGGTTCATCAAATGCTTGATTAATGAATCACATGTCTCATCATCTCTCTGTTCTCTTATTAGCATTTCCTCATCTAAAGTTACTAATTCCTCTATACTACAAACAAAACTAATCAACCCAGTCATTGGTTGACTAATGTTTCTAGAAAGTGCATCTGCCGCCACATTCTTTTTACCCGGAATATATTCAAATTGGACTTCATAACACTGAAGTATCGCAAACCATCTAGCAAGTCTGCCCCTAAGATTCTTATGCTTAAATAAGTTCTGAATAGCTGTGTGATCAGTCCAAACTCTGATTGGATATCCTAGTATCATATCCCTAAATCTCTCTAAAGAATAAATTACTGCTAAAGTTTCTCTTTCTGTAATAGAGTAGTTTCTCTCCGTATACAAAGTCTTGGTGTGTAAGCTATGGGTTTCAAAGTTCCATTTCTCTCTTGCATCAGTATGCCTCCTAATCCTATGTCAGATGCATCAGTACAAAGAATTAATTATTTTTCATAACCAGGGAAAATTAGAATGGGTGAACTCGTGAGCTTATCTTTCAACTTGTCAAAAGCTTCTTGATGTGCAGGTCCCTATATGAACTTTGAGTCCTTTTTCAACAAAGAACTTAGTGGATTAGCAAGGCCATCATATCGTTGAATGAATTTTCTATAATATCCTGTCAATCCCAAAAAGCTCCTAACCTTGTCTACATTGGTCGGAACCGGAAAATTCTTGACAGCGTCAACCTTTGAATTCACTGTACTAAGTCCATGTCTGTCTATCTTATGTCCTAAATAAATAACACTGTCTTGCAAGAACTTACATTTTTCAAGTTTTACTTTTAATCCTGCTTCTACTAGTCTTGAGAATATCAAATCTAATTTCTTAAAGAGCTCCACTGCAGTCTGAGAAACTATTAAAATGTCATCTAGAAATACACTGGCAGTGTTTCCTAATAATCCATCTAGAATAGTATTCATTAATCTCATGTAAGTTAATGGACTATTACATAACCCAAATGGCATTCTCTTGAACTCATAATGTCCTGTTGAAGTAGAAAATGCTGTGAACTCTCTTGAGTCTTCATGCAACTCTATTTGCCAAAAAGCTGATTTGATATCTATAGTACTAAAATATCTATTCTCAGTTCCCAAACTTCTCAAAATGTCACCGATAATGGGTAATGGTAACCTATCACGAATGGTGTGCTTATTTAATTCCCTATAATCTATAACTGGGCGCATAGTACCATCTGACTTTGGCACCAAAATCAAAGGAAAGTTCCACTCACTTTTACTATGTTCAATAATATCCTGTGATAACATTTCAGTGATCAGTTTATCTACTATTGCTAATTTAGAGTGAGGAACTCTGTAGGCGGGTATGTAAATAGGCTGTGTTCCTGGTTTTAACTTAATATGATGTTTTAAAACAGTTGTTTTGCCTAAGGCGTCCCCCGGCAAAGCAATTGCTTTATTGTGCTTCACAAGCAAAGCAAGTAAACTTTCATCCAACTCAGGGCAATTAGTTGATTGTAATAATTCTTTATATCTATTTCTTAAATCTATTCCTTCTTGAACTGAACAGATTGATGAAATTGGTAATTCTAACTCCTCACTATTCTCATTTAAAATCTTAATGGGTTTAGTACACACCTGAAAACATCCTATTTGTGTACCTTTCCTTAAAACTATCTCCTTATTCATAGTGTTAATTACTAGTATTTCTACTCTGTTCTTATTTGACTTATAAATCCCTGAGTCCCACTTCAATCCTTTAATTTTAATTGATTCTGGGACTGTAATTATTTCAGAGTCTACATTGACTCCTTTCAAACACACTTCAACCTCATTAATTGACATGGGATGCAACAATGTCGACCTTGTTACACCACCATCTACAATTAGCAAAGCTTCAGTCGTTGATAACTGAACATCTGAGTTGGGTTCACAAGTTGTTTTACTTTCTGTTGGTCTGGACCGCTCGGCCTCGTTATCTAAGATAGAAATGTTATCTAAGGATTCATTGATTCCTGTCACTGGTCTTAAGTCTGGTTGATTCATAAATGGGATTAACTGTGACTTCACTAAAATCCCTAAGTCAGCAGGACAAATTACCATTTTTTTTCTCATTGTTGCAAATCCTATCAATAAATCTCCTGGAAAAACAGATTCTTCTACCACTATCACTGGAATGTACAAATGTTCATTTGTATATAAGATATCTTCTAGTTCAACCTTACCTATTTTTTTTTTAACTGATTTCCAGTTACTCCTTGCAATGAGTAACGGATTGGTTCCAACATTTTCACTCCTGGGTTCAACTGGTTTAAAACTTTACTGGTAATTACATTAACTACAGACCCTGTATCAATGAATATTTGAATAGGCTTATTGAACACTCTACCAGCAATGAGAGGTCCTACAGAAGTTTTTCCAACAGTAATTATCAGTTTGTCAGTTTCTTTCATCTCTCTTGCATTCCCATATTTAACACAATACCGTCTATCAGTATATATATGGGGAGTTCTGAAATTGTTTATTCTGTATCTGGGGGTTTTCCTCTCAGCTCTGGGGGTATCCGAAAATTTCGGCATTCATGAGTCCTATGACCTATCTTATTATGATAAATACAGAATGGTGGGTTCCTACATTGATACTCACTATGACCCTCATATTTGCAATTTCTGCAAATAATTCCATAAAAACAGTCTTGTGCTTTGTGTCCCCAGGTATTACAATTAAAACATAGAATTCTAGCATCCCTGGATGGACTTCTAACATGCCGTCTATGTCCTACTTCAGCTTTTCTCAACTCTCTAGAGTTCCTATGTTGGCTATGTTGGCCTACGGTCATTACATATGGGTTTATTGTTCTGGTCTCACTGTATCCTTGAAGAAGATAATCTACTTCTCCTAAACTTATATT
>NC_134813.1:8456824-8461824 GCF_046742065.1 Oratosquilla oratoria
GTATATATATATATATGTATATATATATATGTATATGTATGTATGTATATATATGTATGTATATATATGTATGTATATATATGTATATATGTATATATATATGTAATGTATATATATATGTATATATTACAAAGGATTACAAAGGCGGAGCATGCCGACAGGAGACCTTTTGGTCCATATCTAGGTCGGATGCGAAAAAAAAATCATAATAATAAAACAATAAAAAAAAACTATAATGTAAATAACAAATAAAATACATAAATAAATGCATAGGTATAGTTAAATAATAAACAAACAGGTAAATAGTAAATAATAATAAATTAACATATAACTAATAATAAATGAAAATCAGACAAACAAATGATAACAAAACAAAAACAAATAATATAAGATAAAGTATAATCATTACAGCATCTTAGGTATTTATCTAAATGATTCTTAAAGCTTCGAACTGACCTACATTGCACTGCCTCTGCAGGAAGTTTGTCCCATATATTTACTACACGGTTGGCGAAGTTGTTTCTACCCACTTCCAAATTGAATCTATTTCCGGACAGTTTGAGACCACTGTTTCTTGTCAGATTCTCATTCGGTGTGAAAGTGTTGTCACTTTTGATGTTGTCAATTCCCTTTAGAATCTTAAAGATCCGTATCAAGTCACCTCCGAGTCTACACTTTTTTATGGAAAATAGGTTCATATATTTTAGTCGATTTTCGTATGATTTATTTTTGATATTTGGAATCAGTTTTGTACTTTTTCCAGTCTGTCAATGTCTTTAATGAGATTCGGTGACCATACGGAAACAGCATATTCCAAATGTGGACGAACTAACGATTTATATAGCTTGTTAATGAGTGATGGACTTTTGAAATCAAAAGATCGCGCAATCAGTCCCAGAATCTTATTTGCTTTCTCAGAGGCTGAAATACACTGCTTGGATGATTTGAGGTCGTTACTGATAATTACGCCGAGACCCTTTTCACTATCCACATTTGTTAACAAATTTCCAAATAACTTGTAATCGTACTTACTGTTATTTTTACTTAGGTGCAAAACCATGCATTTACTAATGTTAAATTTCATTACCCACTCTTGAGGCCATTGCTGTAGTTTTATCTAAATCTTCTTGAATATCTTATTGGTTTGAGTGATCATTTGCCATTCCGCTCATTTTTGTATCATCAGCAAATTTGGAGACAATAGATTTCAGTCCGTGGTTTATATAATTTATAAATACTATGAACAGAAGTGGCCCAAGAACGGAACCCTGAGGAACTCCACTTGCAACACTTTTCCATCCAGAAGTTTTTTCCATTTAAAACAACTCTCTGTTTTCGACCATTCAACCAATTACTAGTCCAAGCTAATAGGCTACCACTTATTCCATGCAAAGCTAATTTAGTAAGTAGTCTTTCGTGTGGGACGGTATCAAAAGCTTTTGCAAAGTCTAGATATATTAAATCTATATTGTTTCTTTTGTCATAATTCGAGATAACTGTGTTGTAGAATTCGAGTAAGTTAGTCACCCAAGAACGTTTCCGTCTGAAACCATGCTGGCTATCATTTATCAAACGGTTACTTTCTAAATGATGTTCGATAGCATCTCTGATGATAGTTTCCATTATTTTTCCTACGATTGAAGTCAAACTTATAGGCCTATAGTTATTTGGTTTCTTTTTGTCACCTTTTTTGAATATGGGAGTAACGTTAGCTAGCTTCCATTCTCTTGGGACATCTCCGGATATGATGGATTTCTTGAAAATAATTTTTAATGGAACAACAATCTCCTTTTTCATTTCCTTTAAGATTCTTGGATGCCAACCGTCAGGCCCCGGTGTTTTATTAACTTTGAATTTGTCTATACACTTTTTTTTTTTTTTTTTTTTTTTTTTTTTTTTTTTTTTTTTTTTTTTTTTTTTTTTTACCGTAGTAAGTTTACCCTAGACTTTTCACAGGTTTCAGTTTGGAGTTCACTTTGAGGTGTTTCGTTTACGAATACCGAGCTAAAATAATTGTTTAAGATATTACACATTCCTTCATTTGAATATTCAAGTTGACCGTCAGCAGATAATAGTGGACCAATGTGATTCCTAACAACCTTTTTATCTCTAATGTAACTATAGAATTCTTTGGGATTCTCTTTGGATTTCTCAGCGATGTTCATTTCGTATTGTCGTTTTCTTTTTCTTATTGTCTTTATTAAATCTCTCTGTATTGATACATAACTTTCATAGTCATCAGATGCACCCGAGCACTTATATTTCTTATAAGCCTGTCTCTTTTTAGCAATACTTTTTCAGTTTCTTTGTCGAGCCACTTTGGGCGAGCCTGATTTGGGGGACGTCTGTCCTTAAAAGGAATGTAAGTTTGAATCATCTTAGTGAGCGTATTTTGAAATATTTTCCACATCTGATCTACAGGTCTTTCGTTTAATTTTGCCTCCAAAATGTATATATATATATGTATATATTTATATATGTATAAATATGTATATATATATATGTATATATGTATGTATGTGTAAGTATGTATATGTAAATATATGTATATATATTCATATGTATATACATATGTATATTTATATGTATATGTATATGTATATGTATATGTATATGTATATGTATATGTATATGTATATGTATATGTATATGTATATGTATATGTATATGGGGTATTGGCTGCTTGTTATTGTGGCAAAGTAGCATGCAGTCGATACTTTAGGGTCTATATGGGGCGCCCCTACGGACCAGAGTCCTCACATCATTTTGTCTATGATAGAAGAAATTCTGTTCATAGAGAAATGATGACACTTTTATACTACGACTGTCCCTCCGTTATGCTGTCCCCCAACCCCTTGTTGCTGTCCTGTACCATTTCTATGAGTATTCTCTTTCTGTGATGGGGGAATTCCCTGTGGTGGGGGAAAAGAATACTGCCACCAAGTTTCCCACTTGGATCGTAAGAGGCGAGAAGAAAGGGACGGGGAGAGGGACTAGGCATCCTTCTCCCTGTAGCCCCAAGGGGCAGATTCCTAAAAAGAAAAGGAAAGGCATAAGGGGTGCTGGAGGGCCTCGGGCCAGCACCCTAAGGTTTGGGTCTTTTAATGTGCGTGGATGTGGTACAGATGAGAGTAAAAGGGAAGAGATAGGTAGTACCGTTTGTGAGAAGAAAGATGGATGTGTTGGCTTTGAGTGAAACTAAGTTGAAAGGGAAGGGTGAGTGTAAGTTTGGGAGTGTAAGTGGGAGGTTATCAGGAGTGAAGAGAGGGCGAGGGAGGGAAGGGGTGGCTATTCTAGTAAGTGAGGAGATAGGTAAACGTGTAGTGGAGTGGAAGGAGGTTTCGTCAAGGAGAATGTGGATAAAGGTGAAACTGGGAAAGAAGATGGGGGTCGTTGTAAGTGCATATGGGCCTGGCAGTGAGAAGAGCATGGAGAAAGGGAGGCCTTTTGGATAGATTTAAATGAGTGCATAGAGGGTTTAGGAAGAAATAATCAATGTAATAGTACTGGGAGACCTTAATGCTAGGGTGGGAAATGGTCCAATCGATGGAGTGGTTGGGAAGTGTGGAGTTCCAGGAAAGAATCGTAGTGGAGAGTTGATGGTGGAAATGTGTCTAGAAAGAGAGTTGATGATAGTAAATACAGTGTTTCGGAAGAAAGTCAAGCATAAGTACACATGGGAGAGGGTGGTGGAGGGAAGGGTGGTAGATAGAGCGCTAATGGATTATGTAGTGGTAAATAGGATTATGATAGGAAGAGTTAAGGATGTACATGTGCTAAGGGGAGAGGGTGGGGGAATATCAGATCATTTTTTGGTGGAAGGTAAGCTGAGAGTGGAGGATAGATGGAGAAGGAGGAAAGGGACAAAAGGTAGGGAGGTTCTTAGAGTGAACTCCTTGAATGAAAAGGAAAAGGAGAAGGAAGACGAAAAGAAAGCTGAAGGAGGAGTGGGAGGGAGTAAAGGATAGAGCAGAGATGGGTGTGGAGGAGGAATGGGGATGGTTCAAGGAGGGAGTCCTAAAGTGTGCAAGGATGGTGTGTGGAACAAGAAGGACAGGGGGAAATAGAAGAAAGGGTAGTGAATGGTGGGATGAGGAAACAAAGAAGGTTGTAGAAGAGAAGAAGCGAGCATTCACAGATTGGTTACAAAAGAGGACATGGGAGTCATATGAGACGTACAAAGACAAGAAAAGAGAAGTAAAGCAAAAGGTCAAGGTGGCAAATAGGAGGGCAGATGTGAAAGGGGGTAGGAGTATGACAGAAAATTTTGAAAGTAATAAAAAGATGTTTTGGAAAGAAATTAAGAGAGGAAGAAGAGGCGAATCAAGTAGAGAAGAAAAGGTAAAAGGTACAGATGGAGAGATGATAATGGAAGAGATGGCAGTGAGGGGAAGATGGGCAGAATATTTTAGGGAGTTGCTGAATGTGAAGGAGGATAGGGAAGGAAAGATAGCTGCAGTGGGAAATGCTAAGAAAATGAGAGTGATGAGTGAGGAGAATGGAGGAGAAATAAGGAAGGATGAGGTGAAGGCAGTTGTAAAGATGATGAAAGCAGGTAAGGCACCTGGTCTGGATGGATGCCATGCAGAATGTCCTGAAAAAGGGAGGTTCAGTGATGGTGGACTGGTTGGTGAGGTTATTTAATGTTTGCTGGAGAGAGGGTAGAGTACCGGAGGACTGGAGTAGTGCCTGTATAGTTCCTCTTTACAAGGGAAAAGGGGACAAGTGTGAATGTAGTAATTTCAGAGGGATTAGCCTGTTGAGTGTAGTAGGGAAGGCTTATGGGAGGATCTTAATTGAGAGGATTAGGAGAGGAACAGAAGGAGTAATTGGTGAGGAACAGTGTGGATTTAGGACGGGTAGAGGTTGTGTAGATCAGATCTTTGTGGTAAGACAGATATGTGAGAAAGCTATAGGAAAGGGGAAGGATGTTTTTTGGGCTTTTATGGATCTGGAAAAGGCTTATGATAGGGTAGACAGAAAGGCACTGTGGGAGGTTA
>NC_134813.1:8469324-8476824 GCF_046742065.1 Oratosquilla oratoria
CTCCGTCCCCTCACCCAGAAAAGAAGGCGGGGAGAAATCCCTTCGGGCTGCCTCAATTTAATTCTTATACATACTCCCTCAATCCCCATCCCCCACCCACTCCACCTCATGCATCACAGCATCATCCATACACAACCTTTCTCCATTCACCCCTATCCTCTGTCCTCTCCTCAACAGACATTTCCCTCTTTCCCAATGCCCCTTTTACCACATCCATTTATCTCATACTAGGTCGCCCCCTTATGTTCACTCCTTCTACCTCTGCCTTCCACACCTCTTTTACTAATATTTCTTCACTCATTCTTTAGATGTGTCCAAACCATCCCAATACTCTTTCATCAACCCTATCTCCCAACTTCCTTTCCGCCCCTGTTCTCCTCCTCACCTCCTCATTTCTCACTCTATCTAGCCTAGTAACCCATATCATACTTCTCAGGCATTTCATCTCAAACACATTCAAACTCCTCTCTTCCTCTTCATGTTTCTGCCCCGTACAGTGATGTCGTCACAGTCGTTCCTTCATACAATCTCCTCTTAGGATCCATTCTCAAATGTCTATTTCTCATTGCACTTTTTAATCCACCAAGGCATTTACTCGCTTCTCTCAATCTTCATTCTACCTCTACTCCCACTCCTCCCTTTCCTGCCACATTCGCACCCATGTATCTAAGTCTATCCACTTCCTCCAGTCTCTCTCCCTTAATACTCACTTCCATCCTGCTGCCACTCTCTCCCCTTGTACATCTCATCACCTTACTTTAACTCACATTTATCTTCAACTTCCTTCTTTCGCATACCTTCCCAAACTCTGTCACTAACTTCCTCAGTCCCTCCTCTAATCCTGCCACAAGCGCAGTGTCGTCAGCAAACAACAGCTGGCTTATCCCTCATTTTCTTCAACCATCTCCAATCTCTGACCCACTACCCATGCATTCATCTCTCGCACCACCCCATCCATGTATAAATTAAACAGCCAGGGCAACATAACACATCCCTGACGAAGTCCCACCTTTGCCTCAAACCACTCACTCTCACCATTTCAAATCCTAATGCAAGCTCTACTACTCTCATAAAAACTCTTGACTGCTCTTAACAGCTTTCCTCTTATCCCATATATCTGCAATACCTCCCACAGTGCCTTCCTGTCTACCCTGTTATAAGCCTTTTCCAGATCCATAAAAGCCAAAAAACATACCTTTTCCTGTAGCTTTCTCATATATCTGTCTTACCACAAAAATCTGATCTACACAGCCCCCACCTGTCCTAAAACCACACTGTTCCTCACCAATTAATCCCTCTGTTCCTCTCCTAATCTTCTCAATCAAAACCGTCTCATAAGCCTTCCCATCTACACTTAACAGACTAATTCTTCTGAAACTACTACACTCACACTTGTCCCCCTTTTCCCTTGTCAAGCGGAACTATACAGGCACTCCTCCAGTCCTCCGGCAGTCTACCCTCTTTTAAACAAACATTGAATAATCTCACCAGACAGTCTACCATCACTCTACTTTCTTTTTTTAGACATTCTGCATGACATCCACCCAACCCAAGTGCCTTACCTTCTCTCATTATCTTAACAGCTGCCTTCACTTCATCTTTCCTTGTTTCTCCTCCATTTTCCTCACTCATCACGGTCATTTTCTTACCGCTTCCCAATGCAACTACTTTTTCCTCCCTATCCTCCTTCACATTTAGCAATTCCCTAAAATACTCTGCCCACCTTCCTCTCACTGCTTTCTTTCCCATTATCATCTCTCCATCTCCACCTTTTATCTTTTCTTCTCCACTTGATTCGCGTCCACTTCTTATAATTTCTTTAAAAAAAAAAAAAAATTCTTTAAAAATTTTCTGTCATACCCTTACCCCATTTCACGTCTGCTCTCCCCTTTCCCTCATTTCTCTTATGCTTTACTTCTCTTCTCTTTACTTTGTACCTCTCATATGATTCCCTCGTCCTAATTTGTAACATTATCTATGAAAGCTTGCTTCTTCTCTCCTACAACCTTCTTTGCTTCCTCATCCCACCACTCACTACCCTTCCATCTATCTCCTCCCATCCTCCTTGTTCCACACACCATCTTTGCACACCTTGTGACTCTCTCCTTCAACCATCCCTATTCTTCCTCCAGTCCTAGTTCTACTCTATCCTTCATTCCCTCCCACTCCTCTCTCAGCTTTTCTTATACTCCTTCTACGTTTCTTTCTCATTTAAGCAGTTTACTCTAAGTACCTCCTTACCTTCTGACCTTTTCCACTTTCTCCACCTATTCTCCACTTTCAACTTACCTTCCACCAAAAAAATTATCTGATGATCCCCCACTCTCTCCCCTTAGAACATATACATCCTTAACTCTTCCTACTATACTCCTGGTTACCACCATATAGTCCATTAACGCTCTATCTACCACCCTTCCATCCACCACTCTTTCCTATGTGTACTTATGCTTGACTTTCTTCCAAAACACTGTATTTGCTATCGTCAACTCTCTTTCGAGACACAGCTCCACCATCAATTCTCCACTATGATTTTTTCCGGAACTCCATATTCCCCAATCACACCCTTTATTGGTTCATTTCCTATCCTAGCATGAAGGTCTCCCAATACAAACTACATTAACATTTCTCCCTAATCCCTCTATGCACTCATTTAAATCCATCTATAAAGCCCCCCTTTACTCTAGATTCTTTTCACTACCAGGCCCATACGCACTTACAAAAACCCACATCTCCCTTCCCAGCTTCACCTTCATCCACATTAACCTTGAAGAAACCTTCCACTCCACTACACGCTTACCTATCTCTTCACTTACTAGTATAGCCACCCCTTCTCTCCCTCGCCCTCTCTTCACTCCTGAGAACCTCCCAACTACACTCCCAAACTCACACTCGCCCCTCCCTTTCAACTTAGTTTCACTCAATGCCAACACATCCACCTTTCTTCTCACAAACATACTGCCTATCTCTTCCCTTTTACTCTCATCTGTACCACATCCACGCACATTAAAAGACCCAAACCTTAGGGTACTGGTTGGAAAACTCCTAGACCCTCTTATACCTATACTTTTTTTTAGGAATGTCCCCTGTAGGGCTACAGGTAGCAGGATTCCTAATCCTATCCGCTGCCCTCCCCCCTTTTTTTTTATCGCCTCGCACGATTCAAGTGGGAAGATTTGGTGGCAGTATTCTTTTCCCCCACCACAGGGTAGGCGAAAAAAAAAGGAAATTAATATTCAGAAAATGGTACAGGAGAGTAACAAGGGGTTGGGGGACAGCATAACGGAGGGACAGTCGCAGTATGATATAAATTTCATTATTTCTCTATGAACAGAGTCTTCCTCTATCACAGACACGATGATGTGTGATTCTGGTCCGTAGGGGCGCCACATATAGACCTTAAAGTATCAACTGCATGCTACTTTGCCACAATAATATGCAGGGTAAGTGCATAGATATAGTTAAATAATAAACAAACATGTAAATACTAAATAATAGGAAAGTTTACAGATATAATAAATGAGTATCAAGCAAATAATAAACAGACAAATAATAACAAACAAATAAACAAATAATATAAAATAAATGACAGTCATTACAGCATCTTGCTTAGATGTTTATCTAACGAATCTTAAAGCTTCGAACTGAAGTACATTGCACTGCCTCTCC
Organism: Oratosquilla oratoria; assembly: GCF_046742065.1. Classification (NCBI taxonomy): domain Eukaryota; kingdom Metazoa; phylum Arthropoda; class Malacostraca; order Stomatopoda; family Squillidae; genus Oratosquilla; species Oratosquilla oratoria. The sequence goes on from NC_134813.1 coordinate 8,472,991, forward strand.
AAGAAGTTTATTCCATTCATTAATAACACGGTTGGCAAAGTTATTTCTACTCGCTTCCAAATTAAAGCTACTTCCTGACAGTTTGAGACCATTATTTCTTGTCAGATTCTCATTCAATGTAAATATTTTGTCACTTTTTATGTCAATCCCCTTTAGAATCTTAAAGACCTGTATCAGTTCACCTCTGAGTCTACGATTTTGTATGGAGAACAGATTCATATGTTTTAGTCGATTTTCGTTATATATATATATGTGTGTATATATAAATATATATATATATATATATATATATATATATATATATATATATTTCGAATAAGTTTTGTGGCTCGCCGTTGTACTTTTTCCAATCTCTCACAAGATCGCCCAATCAGTTCTAGAATCTTATTTTCTTTCTCAGAGGCTGAAACACACTGCTTTGATGGTTTGAGATCGTTACTGATAATTACGCCGAGATCCTTTTCACTATTCACTTTTGTTAACGAATTTCTATATAAATTGTAATCGTACTTGCCTTGCATTTACTTGCGTTAAATTTCATTAGCCACTTTTCAGACCATTGGTGTAATTTATCTAAATTTTCTTGAATATCTAATTGGTTTAAGTGATCTTTTCCCATTCCGCACAATTTTGTATCATCGGTAAATTTGAAGACAATAGATTTTAGTCCGTGTTCTATATAATTTATATATACTATGAATAGAAGTGGCCCAAGAATAGAACCCTGAAGAACTCCACTCGTAAAAAAAAATTCATCTAGAAGTTTTGCCATTTAGAACAACTCTGTTTTCGATTATTCAACTAATTTCTAGTCCAGCTTAATAGACTACCACTTACTCCGTGTGAAGCTAATTTAGTAAGCAGCATTTCGTCGCGAATGGTATCAAAACCTTTGGCAAAGTCTAGATATATTAAATCTATATTGTTTCTTTTGTTACAATTCGAGATGATTGTGTTGTAGAATTTCAGTAAGTTAGTCACACAAGAACGTTTCCGTCTGAATCCAAGCTGGCTATCACTTATCAAACAGTTAGTTTCTAAATGATGTTCGATAGTACAGACTACGTGACGACTCCCTCGCTCCTTCATCTCCTGAAGAAGGACCTTGTAATTCTTTACAAGTTTCTCTGATCTCACCCTACCCACACCGTTACTTCCCGTATGACCAATCGTAACCGTGTTCGTCCGTTTTTGCTCCCTGATGGTCTGGGTACAATCGGCTATCCCACGAACCATTTGACATTCAAGGTTACAACCACGTTTAGTCTTCCGCTGCAGGATGTCGTCATAGCCTCACACCATGGAGTCCCCCACCACCAAGAACTCCTGATTTTCAGCCACCTTATCCTCCAGCAGAGCAAAACGATTGGCTAGAGCCAGAGGTTGCTCCACAGGGCAGCCTCTTACCGAACGCGGGCTCAACAAATAGGACCCCACGGAGGGCCTCTTGCTCACGACAGTGGCAGAAGTAGAAGAGGTGGTACGCTCTTTGGGTTGTGGGGAGAACTCACTCTTCTTACAGAGTGTACTCTGGAGAAGACGAATTTCCTCCTCACACTTCCTAAAACGGTCCTCCAGGTTCACACAACCTTCACAAGCCATTTCGCTCCTCCTTAAGCAACACAAACGGCAAAGAGAAAATATAAAACAACAAAAGAAAACAAAAGCGGTCACTGAATAAACTAAATACACAAAGCTTACTCTGCTTTGGGGTCTCGTTTGTTGAGTCCGCGTTCGATAGGCGTGTGCTCTGCGGAGCAACCACTGGCATTAGCCAATCGTTTTGTTCTGCTGGAAGAAGAAATGGCTGAAAATCAGGAGTTCTTGGTGGTGGGGACGCCATTTTGCAAGGCCATGACATCCTGCAGCGGAAGACTAAACGCCGTTGCAAGCTTATATGTCAATGAACAACGGGTGGTCGGTGTGGGACGCGGTGACGGAGGGAGGCAAGGTGTTCATGAGAGATCGGATGACTGTGAGGGACCAGATTCCCGTAAGGCACTGAATGTCAATGAAAGATTAAATGTCTATATAAAGCAAGGTGTCAATAAAGAACAAAATTATGATGCTGAAACTCAAAACACGTAAAAAAGAAATAAACACGAGTTTCTTAAAACCATGAACTTTAATCCTCGTAGTATTAGGAACAAATTCCAAGAAATACAGGCGTATGATAAAAGCGAAAATCTTGATACGATAGGAATAATCGAGACATGGTTAAATGGTAAAGAGTTTCAAGCTGAATTTAATGTTGCTGGATTTAAACACTGTCATCAGGATAGAAACCACGAGAATGGTCGGGATGTTCTGTTGTACATTAAAAGCCTGTGCTTTAGAAAAAGTAAAACAGGATGCATATGATAGTTTGTATGTAGAATTAACCCAAACAAATTAAGAAAAAATGAATATCATTATAAAACTGTTGTTTCAAGAACTGTCTAGTTTCTGCAACCAGGACTTATTGATAATGAGTGATTTTAATTTTACTGACATTGATTGGATGACCCTTGAACATGGCCATATAGATATCGCTTGATAGATTTTCTCGGTGACAATTACTTAGTTCAGCTTGTAAAAAAAGAAAAAAAAACACAAGATATGGAAATTGACTCAATCTATAGATCACTAGCCGTGAAAACATAATAACCGATGTAGGAGTTGGTGAAACTATTGCAAGGAGTGATAACAACTTAGATTCAAACTGCTAAGAAATTAGATAGATACTCGTGTATCTAAAATACCCGATTTCAGTAAAGCTCAGTTCATAGGACTACATCAGGAGCTTCAGCTTACAGATTGGGAGGCAAAATTAAGCGAAAGACCTGTAGATCAGATGTGGGAAATGTTTCAAAATACGCTTACAAAGATGATTCATATATCCCATTTAAGGACAGACGCCTCCCAAATCAGGGTCACCCAAAATGGCTTGACAAAAAGACTGCAAAAAAGTATTGCTAAAAAGAGACAGGCTTATAAGAAATACAAGTGCTCGGGTGCACCTAATACCTATCAAAGTTATGTAATAAAACAGATTTAAAAAAGACAATAAAAAAATGAAAACAACAATACAAAATGAATATAGCTGATAAATCCAAAAAGAATCCCAAATCATTACGAGGAAAAAAAGTTATTAGGAATCACATTGGTCCGCTATTATCTTATAACAGTCATTTTAAATATTCAAATGAAGGAATGTGTTATATTTTAAACAATTGTTTTCGCTCGGTATTCGTAAACGAAATACCTCAAAGTGAACTTCAAGCTGAAACCTGTGAGAAGTCTAGGGTGAACTTACTACGGTAAATATAACAAAAGATAAAAGTAAAAGGTGTATAGAAAAATCAAAATTAATAAAACACCAGGGCCTGACGGTTGGCATTCAAGAATCTTAAAGGATATTAAAAATGAGATTGTTGTTCCATTAGAAATTATTTTCAAGAAATCCATCTTATCCGGAGATGTCCCAAGCATGGAAACCAGCTAACGTTACTCCCATATTAAAAATAAATAAATAAACAAATAAATAAATTAAATAAATAAATAAATAGATAAATAGATAAATAAATAAATAAATTGATCAATAAATAAATAAAAAATAACTACATGTCTGTAAGCTTGACTTCAATCGTAGGAAAAATTATGGAAAATATCATCAGAGAGGATTTCGAACATCATTTAGAAAGTAACTGTTTGATTAATGATAGCCAGCTTGGATTCAGACGGAAACGTTCTTGCGTGACTAGTTTATTTGAATACACAGTCATCTCGAATTATGACAAAAGAAACAATATAGATTTAATATATCTAGACTTTACAAAAGCTTTTGATACCGTT
>NC_134813.1:8481824-8489324 GCF_046742065.1 Oratosquilla oratoria
CTCCCCAATTAAATCTAACCTTGGGAGAAATACACACACATAGAAAGTTATCTGGATCATTGACGGCATCCCTCAATAGAAATAACTTTTCCATGGGAGCTATTATGAACATTTTCACCATAGATTATTTTCATTCTCCATCTTTTCATCTCCATCACGACTATTCCCACGCGACCGCCGGTCCGCGGCGAACTGTTGCATCAAAATTACCTGTGATCATACAGTTCGGCCGAGTATTACCATCCTCAATGCGTGGTTATCATTATCAAAGCTTTCTAACTTGTTAACCGCTAATAACACCAAAGACCTCTCCTGGTCTCCATTACCTATGCTTCAACCACCATCCCGAATATTCCGCTATATGTTGTGCTCTCTCTTTTTCTCGGACGAGTTCCTCACCACTTGCAACACGCCGCAGCGAGCCCGTCCCCCCTCACATCGCTACCATGCTCCCCCGACGTCCCTGCGGTCCACGACCGTGGACCCGACCTTAAAGCGCTTCTTTATTTCACAGACCATAAACACACCAGCTCTCACACCGACAAGCACGTATCGACTCGCTTTTCTTCCTCATCCTGGTTACTTTCACGCCTGAGGGACTTTCTTTAATGGCGGAAGAGGTTAAAGATGAAGTGTCAGCATCGGAGAACTTCACTGGAAAAAAAAAAAAAGTTCAACCGCGGGATGAAGTTTCATCTGCCAGATAAGATCTGGAGGAGTAAAATTTTCACCCAAATATCAAAATAATAAATTTAATCAAAGAAGTCACCAACCTAGTATGGTATCATATAGTCAATTATATGTCTTTATCGGTCTATATGTTCCTGGAATATCAAAATGATGTTAAGTAAAAGAAGAGTGACTAAACAAGGTTATCAGACAGTGAACTATGTGTAATAATTGGTGTACATGCTTAAAGAAAATGTAAACATGTTAATTCTTAATATGAAAATTGGAACTGGGAAAAGCATCACAATCTCTCTCTCTCTCTCTCTCTCTCTCTCTCTCTCTCTCTCTCTCTCTCTCTCTCTCTCTCTCTCTCTCTCTCTCTCTCTCTCTCTCTCTCTCTCTCTCCCTCTCTGTGTGTGTGTGTGTGTGTGTGTGTGTGTGTGTGTGTGTGTGTGTGTGTGTGTGTGTGTGTGTGTGTGTGTGTGTGTGTGTGTGTGTGCGTGCGTGTATGTATGTGTTTATATGTGCGTGGGTGGGTGGTTGCGTCTACCCTCGTATTTGAGTGCGTGTTGGAAAAAATACAGGGAAAGTTTATCATTACGGAAAACCAGAAAAAATACAAAAAATAAATAAATAAAGCGCTACAGAACACACACTCAAAAGTAGCAGACACACAAACATACACACACACACACACACACACACACACACACACACACACACACACAACTCCTTGCCCACCAGAGCTGGCTTGCAGTGCTGTGAAGGTTTTCATCCCTGGGTGGGTACCGAACTTAATTCTTGATATTTTCAATTCTTCTGATCAGGAGTTTTCCTGCTGGGAGGTAAATACGAACAAGATTTCCATAGTACTCCATTTATCAAATAATCAAGCTTTCGTCTTCAAGGGGACATCTTCAGGATTGAAATTTTTTTGTAATGTTAAAATATATATATATATATATATGTATATATATATATGTGTGTATATATGTATATATATATATATTGGTACAAATTAGACAAGAAAATAAGTAACAAAATGAAAAGTTAGAATAAATATATATACATATATATATATATATATATATACATATATATATATACATATATATATACATATATATCTATCAGTAAGATATACACGTGTGTCACTTATGTCTATGAGAGAAGTACAGTTGGTAAGTGGAAGACGGGGTACTTATACTCGAATCATACCTGAGTTTAGTTTCCCTGGTGGTCACTGTGGAGGGTGGGAGGAAGGAAGGGAAGGAGGAATAGGGGACCTCGATATAACGTCGTCTCAAGATCGCGTCGTTATAGAGGGGGATACTGGAAGTCATATTGAATTGGATATTTATTGTATGTACATTATCTCTAATATGCCAATTGTACATTATCTCTAATATGTCAATTGTGACTTTGATGACATTACCAATAAGCTCTTGAGTGAAATTAAGCCCAGTCATTGTTCCAATAAGTTTAATTTTATTAATATTTTCTACCGCAACATCTTTACTGATTCTTATAAAAAAAAAAAAAAATGAAAAGGCGATCAGGGATATTATTAAAAAAAATTGTCGTCTCACCAGTGAGAACTCCAGAATCCGGGCTCTTATTTACTATAGTAACCCCAGAACCACCTCAGTTGTTATGAAAAACAATGGTAATGGTCGAACTGATACTACGTCCAAAACCAACGTGATGTATCTGTTTCAATGTTTCGCCGAGGGCTGAGCACCTCGCAATTATACATATGTTAGACATACCAGATGATGCAGTCTCAGCAGAAGACTATTTTTACACCTGCAAGATGGGGCTATTAAAGAACATTACACAAAGCATCAGAACCAGACCATTGACAGAGACACCCTGATTAAGTAGACTAAAGCCATTGGACACAATGAGGATCCAAGAAGGTTAAAAAAAAATTACAGGCTTTCCATATCAGAGATAATGTACCTACAATAAATATGCAATCCAACATGACCTCCAGTATTCCCCTCTATAACAACGTGCTCTTGAGGTGGCGTTATATCGAGGTTCCCTCCTCCCCCGCCCCTTCCCTCCTCCCACCCCCCACTGTGACCACCAGGCAGACTAAAATGTCCGGTATGATTCGAGTATAAGTACCCAGCTTTTCACTTACCAATTACTTTTCTCATAGACGTATGTGACACTCGTGTATATCTGACTAATATATACATTTGTTATAACTTTTCATTTTGTTATTTACATGTTTATTTTCTTGTCTAAGCTGAACCAATATTTTTATTTTTGTTTAACATTACAGAATTTTGTAAATCCTGAAGATGTCTCTTTGAAGACGAAAGCTTGATTATTTAATAAATGGAGCACTATAGCAATTTTGTTCGTACTCACCTCCCAGTAGGAAAAGTCCTGATCAGAAGAATTGAAAATATTAAGAAGTTGAATCATTGTCAAAATGCTGTCGTATTCAACTCTACTTGCACTAAAAAAAATGTTTCCTTCCTGTACAACACACACACACACACACACACACACACACACACACACACACATACACACACACATATATATATATATATATATATATATATATATATATATATATATGTGTGTGTGTGTGTGTGTGTATGTATATATATATATATATATATATATATATATATATATATGCTGCAGGCAGAAAGTACGAAGCACCGCCACTGCCACCATAGTCAACTTCCCTCTCGCCTGAAGGAAGCCGCAGAACAACTTTTCAGAAGTGCCATGATATCCTCCTGGATAACCCCAAATTTAAACTTATCTCTCGTAACTCTGTTGATCAGATCAAATCTAGACTAAATGAACTCATTTCTATTGTTAATGATGTGATAGGAGGCAACAAATTTGTACCCCTAGTTGGTGATTTTTCCCCAGGTTATTTCTATGGAAACGTAAAGACCCACAAGGAAGGAAACCCTCTCAGGCCCATCATTTCCCAAATCCCTACCACCTCATATGGCGTGGCTAAAACTTTGCATAACATTATTTCTCCTTATATCCCCAATACTTATTCTTCAAATTCTAGAGATGAGTTCATTGACATCTTAAGGGTCAATAAGCCTAATGGCTTTCTAGCATTGTTGGATGCTGCTAGTTTATTTTCTAATGTGCCAGTGCTTAGGACTATCAGCATCATCCATAACTATGTTTATGAACACGCAGGTATCCCCCCTCCAAACATCCCGAGGGACATAATGGAAGAGATGCTGGGAATCTGCACTACAGAGGCCATCTTTAAATGTCCGTAGGGAAAGCTATATGTCCAACACGATGGAATAGCAATGGGGTCCCCTCTCAGAGTACTCTTTGCTCAAGCATTCATGTCTACAGTAGAGGAAGCAGTTTTCCAGGACGACGACGTCAGACCATTACTTTACTGCAGATACATCGATGACATTTTTGTTTGTACGCAGTCGGATGCCCTTCTTGAGAAATTAAGACTGCACCTCCAGGAAGAATCCGGATTAAGCTTCACGATTAAACTAAATAAGGATGGCAAATAAGGAATTTGCCACTAGTGTGTACAGAAAACCCACTAACTCTGAAAAATGTTTAAGCTTTAAAAGTGAGTGCCCGACCAGTTATAAGAACAGTGTCATTTGAGCTTATATCCGTAGGGCTCTCAAAGTTTGCTCTTCATGGCAGGCCCTACATACACAACTTAAACATATTCGTCAAATTCTTGTGAATAATGGTTTTCCTAACTGTGAGTTTGATTCCATATGTAATCAAATTATTTGTGACCACCTTTCCTCCCAAACATCCTCCAAGCGCCAATTTATCAACATCTATTACCATAACATCTTTACTAAGGCATACAAAATAGATGAAAAAATCATAAAAGATATCATCACTAAAAAACTGCCACCCAATCTCGAACGAGAAGAAAATCCGTATAATTGTCTACTACTCCACCCCAAAAACTAGCTCTTTAGGTTATGAAAAACAACCTGAATAGCAATACTAAGACCATTTCTAAAACCAAGGTAGTATATTAGTGTAAGTGTGATAACAAGGACTGTGCAACTCGTAACTCAAACTACATTGGACACACTAGATGTAGTCTTAGTAGGAGAATTTTAATGCATTTACAAAGTGGAGCTATCTAACATCATTTGAGAATATATCATAACCAAACCGCCACCCGTGAGTACTTAGTCAAGAACACTAAAATAATAACAAGTAATAGAGATGCACATAAATCTAAGCTTTTAGAAACAATGATTATAAGGGAATATAACCCTATTATAAACATCCAATGTAACATGATTTCAAGCATTAGCTTGTATAACAATTCTCTCTCCCGCATGGCAAACACCTCCACCCCTCTCCCTCCAACCAACCCTTCCGTTTCCACCACACCCTTTGACAATGTGAAGTCGGGTAAAAGCGCCCTCTCCTTCTTCCTCCCACCCACTCCATCCTCCCCTCCAACCGACCTCGCAATCCCCACCCCAACCCCCCCAACCTCCATACCGACGCTGTTAAGACAGGTCAAACCCCACTACCCCCTCCCCCTCCACCACCTATGCAGGTTAGGCTCTGATATATAAGCCAAAGGCCCACGCTATCTTTTGTCATATCTTTAAAATTATTTCAATTTTGTAAGTATTGTCCCCTAACACTCTATGTATCTGTATTTGTTTACGATTTGATTTATCTATGTCTATTTTCTTTAATGGTGATTTTTTTTTATACCCAAGTTCTTTATTTCTGTATGTAGGTAATTTATATGTCACAGATTTTCCTGACGATATCTCCTTGCAGACGAAGCGTTAAGAATTAAATTAATAACTTTGGTGATCCATTATATTGATGAGTAGTTGGTGAACCCTGTCGACCTCCTGGGTATCTTACCAAGATGAGCAATGGGAAATAATTCTTCTAAAAAGAGTACTGATGGTGGATTCTCTATATTTTTGGGGCACTCAGTTTTTTGGCTCATATGTAGTCCGGAGTTGGAGTCCTTCACATAAACGCTAGAAGAAAAGAAGCAATTAGTCTGTCTGAGGAGGATGTCCAGGAAGGGGAAGGACCAAATTTCACTATGCTCGACAGTGAAGTCAATCCCCGACACTTCCATGAGCTTCCCTCTCAAGGTTTCAAGGTCTTGGGCAAAAATATCATCAGTGTATGTGCAGTAAATGGAGAATTGGCTAATTTCACTAAAGAATATTTCTTCTACCAAGCCCATGAAAAAATTAATAGAGCTCCTAAAGGGGAACCCATAGTAAATCCATCCGTTTGTTAGTAAAGCTTCCCACGGGGGCAGCGGAAAGGAGCCATTTTAGTGCATGTCTCGAATAGAGAAGAAGACGAAGATGGTCTCCAATAGGTCTGAAAATAAATTTGGTAAAATTGTCATGTGTAGAAATATTTTACGAAATCAAATACGGCATAAACTTTCAATCACTTTCGAACGCTCAAGAATAAAGAAGAAAATCTTTAATAGGTCTGAAAATAAATTTGGTATATTTGTCATGTGTAGAAGTTTTACCAAATCTGATACTTCATAAACGTTCATAATCATTTTCGAACGCTCTAAAAAAGAAGAAAAATATCTCCAATGGCCTGAAAATAAATTTGGTAAAGTTGTCATGTGTAGGAATCTTTTACAAAATCTGATACTGCATAAACTTTCAATCACTTTCGAACGCTCAAGAAGAAGACGCAACAGCTTCGGGATGAAATCAATGACAAACTGGAAGTGTGTGTTCACTACACCCAACGCCACCGACCACATTCCATTAATTTTATGCGTGCAGCAGTGTCTCCCACATTTTCAAGAAATTCTTCAGAAAGATTCATTCCCTCGTTGTCCCCGGTCTTCCCTTTGTGTTGTGGAAGGATCCAGTGCCGCTGAAAAGGTTAAGAATGTCTTGTGCAAGAGGTGAGCGCGAAACAAAGCCCTGGAGACCATTTTCTCTCATATGGTTTAAGCGCTAAATTACTTGCGGAAATATTATCATGTCGCCTTGTGTTTACTTATTGCACCTGCCCCCACGTACAAAGAACTCTGTAGAGAGGGAGATGGAAGAGAGGAGTTCAGGGGTAGCACGAGGAAGGGTAAGAGAAAGTAGGAGTTAGGAGGAGGAAGAGGTAAGGGGGGACGACAAGGACGGGGAGAAAAAGGAAAAGGAGGGGAAAACGAAGAGAAATAAGAGGAAAGTTGAAGAGTAAAAAGGAGAATGACGAGAAGGTAGAGGAATAAAAAGAGAAGGACGGCGAGGAGAAAGTAGAGGAGGAGTAATGAATACAGTGGTAAAGTAAACTATGGAAAGTGGCAAAAAATGGGTGAAGGAATTAGGTTGAGTATCATAAATAAAATAAAAACATACAAAAGATACGAGGGCTAGGACGAGGAAAAGAACAGATAAACGGAAAAAAGATATGAAAGAACGAAGAAAAAAAAAGAATAAAAAAGAAAGATAGGAAGCCATAGGAAAAGGGAAAAGAGAAAGGGACAACAGGACATGGATGAGATGTCATGAATATGAGGAATAGAATTGCAGACTGGCTTGGAAGGGGTGGCGGGATGCAAGAGGTACAAGATAATATAGGGGGAAGGGGATTGGTATGGGGGGGGGGGAAAGCTCACCTACCTTGACAAGGGACCAGGAAATGGCAGCCAGCGAAATTGGGATGAGGGAAAAAGAAAAAAGAAGGGTGAGGGGGAAATAAACTGTGCTACTTTGATGTTCCAGTTGACAAAGACTGGAAGCTGGAATGCATTGTTAGAAGGGTATGGAAGTGAGAGTCACATGGGAAATATCCAATATTTGTAGAAATACGAGATCCAAG
>NC_134813.1:8494324-8496431 GCF_046742065.1 Oratosquilla oratoria
ATATATATATATATATATAGATATATATATATATATATATATATATATATATATAAATATACGGAGTTGCTAAGTGGTGAAGGAGGATAGGGAAGGAAAGGTAGTTGCAGTGGGAAGTGCTAAGGAAATGACGCATGATGAGTGAGGAAAATTGGAAGAAATAAAGAAGAGAATGAAGTGAAGGCCGCTGTTAAGATGGTTAGAGCAGGTAAAGGCGCCTTGGTTGGATGGATGCAATGTAGAATGTCTGAAAAAAGGAGGAACAATTATGGTGGACTGGCTGATGAGGTTATCTAAAGTTTATTTTAAGAGAGGGTAGAGTGCCGGAGGTCTGGAGAAGTGCCCAGTATAATTTTACTTTACAAGGGAAAAGAGGATAAGTGGGAGTGTAGTAGTTTTACCAGAGCGATTCAGTTTGTTAAGTGTAATATGGGAAGGCTTATGGGAGGATCTTGATTTAACTGATTAGGAAAGGAAAAGAGGGAGTAATTGGTGAAGAAAAATTTGGTTTTAGGACAAGTAGGGGTTGTGAAGGTCACATTTTTGTGGTAAGACAGATTTGTGAGAAAGCTATAGGAAAAAGGTAAAGATTTATTGGGGGCTTTTATAGATCTGGAAAACGCATATGACATGAAAGACAGGAAGGCACTGTGGGAGGTTTTGCAAATATAATGGGATAGGAGGAAAGCCTGTTTTTAAGAGCAGTCAAAAGTTTTTAATTAACGAGAGTAGTAGAGCGAGTGTCCCAGGAATAGAAATAGAGTGGTTGTGAAGGTAAAGGTGGGACTAAAATTCGACAGGGATGTTTTATGTCGCCCTGGCTGTTACACTTTTAATATAGGGATGGGGTGGTACAAGACCGTGAATGCAAGGGAAGATGAGATGGAAAGAATGGAGAAAAGTTTGGAGATAAGCAAGTTGTTGTTTGCAGACGACACTGCGCATGTGGCAGATTCAGAGGAGGGATTGAGGAAGCTAAGGTGACAGAGTTTGGGAAGGTGTGCGAAAAAGGGAGTTTAAATATAAATGAGGGTAGAAGCAAAGTGATTAGATGTAAAAGGGGAGAAAGGGTTAGCAGATTGGAAGTGAGTATTTAAGGGAGAGAGACTGGAGGAATTGGATAGTTTTAGATACTTGGTTGTGAATGTGGGCATGAAGGAGAGGAGTAGGGGTGGAGGAAGAATGTAGATTGAGAGAAACCGAGTAAATGCCTTGGAGGACTAAAAAGTGTAATGAAAAATAGACATTTGGGAATGGAATGCTAAGAGGAGATTTATGAAGGATTGAATGTGCCGACAGCACTGTACAGAATAGAAACATGGAACATAAAGAGAGGAAGAGAGAAGGAGTATTTGAAGGTGTTTTGAGACGAGGTGCCTGAGAAGTATGATAGGGATTACTAGGCTAGATAAGGGTGAGAAATGAGGAGGTGAGGAGGAGAACAGGGGGGGGAAAGTGAGTTGGTTTAGATAGGGACAATGAAAGAGTATTGGGATGGTTTTGGACACATGGAAAGAATGAGTGGATAAATATTAGTAAAGAGAGGTGTGGAAAGCAGAGGTGGAAGGCGTGAGCATGAGGGGGCGACCTAGGATGAGATAGAAAGATGGGGTAAAAGAGGCATTGGGAAAGAGGGCAATGTCCCCTGTTGAGAAAGGACGGAAGAGGACAGAAGAAAAGGGTGAAGGGAGATTGGTAGATGTATGGATTATGCAATGATGCCTGAGAGAGAAGTGGGTGGGGGATGGGGGTGAGGGATTAATGTATGAAGAAATAAATAGAATGCAGCCCGAAGGGATTTCTATTCTCCCCGTCTTCTTTTCTGCATGAGGGGAACGGAGAGGGAGGGTGGCCGATTTAATGAAGCGGCCTTGCTGTGGATGTGCTGTGTCTTACTTCACTGCTTCTGAGCCCCATCGCAGTGGACCAGATGCAGGGATGTCCCGTCCAACCAGGAGGTGCCAATATATGAGGGAGTGTAAAGGATAGAGAGGAGTGGAGTTTGTAGGTGATGGAATGGGTGGGAGTGGTTTTAATGCCTTTGTTTTCTGGTACCTCATGGGATCCCATGTAAAGGGGAAAAAGCCTTTGGGTAAAACACACACAC
>NC_134813.1:8496931-8499431 GCF_046742065.1 Oratosquilla oratoria
TTTGCCTTCTGCGGACCCAGACCATCGAAACCAGACAAGCATTTCCATTTAAAGATCCACTTAGATTCACAATCCCAGGATCTAAAAAGCAACGGTTTTCAAGATGCTATCAAGGAGAACATCCACGAGGCCATCAATGCTCGTATGAAGAAAGTGTCCTGGGAACCATAAAACGAAGCCATATGACCTCCTCCGTTGATGGAGTAATCGAGTGTCCCTGTCATTTGATTCCCGCTGACATGATTTTTCAGACGAATCGGACACTGATTCCTTCAAGAGTTGTTTCGAATGATACCAGCAAATGTGTCCAAATTGAAGCATCCGGCGTCAAAAGATCCATCCAATGAAGGGTTGATGGAACTGAAGAAAGACCTATGCCACATGTGCCGAGTGAGGAAGATTCGAAGAGTTTGGTGAAATATTCCTTTGATTGTTTTGGTCGGTCATAGTAAAAAAGAATCCCAACTGTGGAGAGAAGCCGTGCGTAGAGGGAAACCAGCCAGTAAGTCGCCAGAGTCTGTGAATCCTGAGATTTTGGGTCTTTGAGTGTGAGACTTTGAATAAGAGTTTGTGAGTGGCGAGTTTGTGATTGTGAGGCCTTGATAAATCTTTCAATAAATTGTTACTATATTGTTACAGAAAAAAAAAAAAATGTAGTTTGCCAAGATTGTGTCCTTGATTGTCAATTTGGTGCTTCTGTCAGTGTGAGTCAGGCAATCCATATGTGTGTCCCAGAGGAAGATTCGGTTGTGTACCTTATTAAAGAGGTGTCAGGTCAGTCAGCCATCCATCTATCTATCCTTTAATTAATTATTAATACAAAATTGACCAAATACAATGGTTTGACACCAAAGCTTTGTCACCTCCTATCAATCGGTCTACCATTCGTTCTATTAGAAAGGTCTATCTGTCTTTCTGTCTGATTTTCTCGGTCTGTGTAACATTTGTATCTATGTGGAACCATCAGATTTTTTCTTGTCTAATCTGACTTTCTGTATGTCTCTCTCACTGTCTCTCTGTATGTCTGCCTGCCTACCTAGTTGTGTGCGTGTGTTTGTATGTCTGGCCTGTTCTATTTTCCTGTCTACCAGCCTGTTTGTCGGTCTTTCTGTCTGTCCCTCTGACTGTATCAGTCTGTCACTCAGTTTGTCTGTCTGTCTGTCTGTCTGCCTATCTGTTTGTTTCCATGTCTCCGTGTGTGTGTGTGTGTATATATGTGTGTGTGCGTGTATATGTATGTATGTGTGTGTGCGTGTGTTTGTGTGTTTATGTGTGTTTTTGTGTGCGTGCGCGAGCATGTGCGTATATATATATATATATATATATATATATATATATATATATGTTTGTGTGTGCGTGTGCGTGTGCGCGCGTGTGTGTGTATTTACGCGCGTGTGTGTGTGCGTGTGTGCATTTGCGTATATATTGTGTGTGTGTGTGTGTGTGTGTGTGTGTGTGTGTGAGTGTGTGTGTGTGTGTGTGTGTGGGGGTGTGTGTGTGTGTGTGTGTGTGTGTGTGTGTGTGTGTGTGTGTATGTGTGTGTCCATCCATCTGTGTCTATTTGCCTCTGTCTGTATTTCTTTGTGTTTGTGTGTGCGCGCGCGCTCGTGTGTGTGTCTGTCTCTCTGTCTACCTTTGTCTGTCTATCTTACTTTCCTTTAATTTGTTTGTCACTGTGTGCCTCTGTCTTTATCTCTCTTTTTGAAAATTTCTATTAGTGTCTATGTCTCTGTACATACATATATAAATTTTTAGTATATAATCCTTATAAACCATTTTTTCTAGAAAAGAAAATTGCTTAAATATTACAACACCAATATTTTTTGTGTTCGTTTGTTCATTCGTAACTATTATCAAATAAGCTCATTAACTTGTTTGGATCATTATTGTAGATGCCGTGAATAACAAACTTAAAGACCATATAATGTACAGACTCTATGTTTATCTCTATGTAACTTCTCTACCACGTTTATTTTGCTTTGAAGCCCAACACTCCTAATGTCGAGCCTGAACAGAGCTGATTAAAATGAATGGAATTATAAATGTACATTAAGTTGAATGTCCCTCGTGATTATTCTTTGACTTGTTTTGTCACCGGTTGAGACAGAAAAGGACACCATTCCTTCCCCGTTCGTGTTGAGCTTGCATACCGGAGTCACCATTGGGTTCGTGTACTAGCCGGCCCCCTTGAAAGACCAATAGGTCACCCTGCCGCTGGGATTACCGCGCCCTCTGCAAAGCATTTGAACCTGACCGCAAGCCACGCTCGTGCGTACTCCTACTGGACGACGCTCTGGCCCAATTCATTTTCAGAGACGAGAGATTCTTCGAGCTCTTACGTTTAAACCCTGGCAGGAAAGCTGCATCACAGTAGATTATTATACTATTCGGAAGAAAGAAAAGACGATTGGCCATCCGGAATATCAAAAAGAAGATTTTTTTAGAGAAGAATTGCTGAACTCTATAAAAAAGTATTCTGTACACATATAATGGGATGGGT
>NC_134813.1:8514431-8521931 GCF_046742065.1 Oratosquilla oratoria
GGGACGCGCAGAGGCTCTGAACTTTTTGGGAGCCATGAAACTGAGCGATTTCGAGATTCACGAGGAGCTCGGCAAAGGAGGCTTTGGCTGCGTCTTTCGAGCCACAAGAGTCGCCGATGGCCTTGAGGTGGCCATCAAGAAGATCCCTCTGGCTGATGTGCTTTTTTGGGGACGGCGCCATAGGAAGAAGGTCCCAAGAGAGGCAGCTCTTTTATAGCGAGTACAGAAAGTTCCTGATGTAATCAAATTACACGACTGCTTCAGTACCAAGGACAGCTTTTACATGGTAATGGAGCTTATACCATCAGCTGTTTCCTTCGTCGATTACATCAGGAGCGGGAAAGAACTGCCCATGACCGACGTCAAGACACTGTTCAGGAAGATTGTCCTGACAGTCGAAGGATGCCTAGAAGCCAGGGTATCGCATAAAGATATTAAGCCCCATAATGTGCTTCTCTTTAGGAACGCCAGCACAGGAAACTTTGACATCAAACTGATCGACTTTGGTTGTGGCGAACGAATCACAGGCTACAAAGGGAAAATCACGGGCGGCACCCCAATTTATTGCCCTCCGGAGTACATCAAGGGTAATGAATACCTTCACGTCCCCGCAACCGTGTGGAGCCTGGGCACGCTCCTATTCTATCTTGTGTGTCACGATAACGCGTTCCGCACCAACGACTCCATAGTGTAGGCCAGTCCAGACTTTCCCAGTAGCGTACCCAACCTGTGTCGCGATCTTATAATGCGCTGCTTTGCAATGGATCCGTGGAACCGCCCCTCGCTTCGCGGCATACTCTCTCACCCGTGGTTAACGGGTCACTCCGAGGATAATTTCAATATGGAGTTTGATCTTGAAACGGCTGAAGTTTTCAAGAGAAATGATCCTAAGGTGAGGTAGGGAAGACGCCCCGAGATGGCGAATAAGAAAGTCCCAAAAAAGAGGCCAATATGGCACTGGGAGAGATCCACCGTAATTTTCTGAGTATATATACTTGTCTTTTTATGTATCTATACCTTGAAAATGTCTGAATAGACGAAAGCGCTCGGTCTCATCTCTTCCATTTTCCCAGTGGTTTGTCAGCATATATATATATATATATATATATATATATATATATATATATATATATATATATATATGCACACACACACAATTATGGAGAGAGGAGAAGTATTGGGGAGGGTTGATATAAAGAATGGAATGAAACATTGATAACAGGACGGTGAAAGAATAGAAGAGAATGGAGGAAGAAAGCGAATGTGGTGGGAAAGAAAGATAAGAGAAAACAAAGCAGATGAGTAAGAATAGGCAAAAATGAGGGAGATAGATGGAGGAGGGGAGGAGAAGAGGAAGAGGGGCGAAGGAGGGGAGGGCGTAGGAGGAAGAAAGACAGGGAGAACGGGAGATGAAGATCACTTGCGATCAGATTAGTAAGTAAGTATGGGATGAAAATGAGTCTTGGGTGAGGCGCATGAGGAGGTCTTTAGGGCGTGTGAATGTCAACCCCCACCGCTTCTGTTTGTTTCTGATCGAGGCGGCGAGGCGTCACCGTCCGTTCTTTCCTTCTTCCTCTTCAAACCCACGAACGACGAGAGAGTGACAAAAAGACAGAGAGACGGAGAAAGAAAGAGAGAGAGAGAGAGAGAGAGAGAGAGAGAGAGAGAGAGAGAGAGAGAGAGAGAGAGAGAGAGAGAGAGAGAGAGAGAGAGAGAGAGAGAAGAGAAGAAAAGAGAGAGAGGACGCCCCGTCTGCACCAAACCCACTGTGCATCATCAGCTGAAAACCACAAACTTCATTCTTGTCCAGTTCTTGATCTCATAAGTGAATCTTGGTCCCCGAGGAGGCCTCATGCCACTACCGTTGTTTGAATCTCCGTAAATTGCTTCGCTCACCATTATCGGTAATCTTGATTTCTTCTGGATACAACAGAAACCCCGGTACACCAAACAACGCAGCGCAACAAGGTCAAGTGGACCCAATCCCACGCATATGTTCGTCTCTGGCGATTAGAATTATTGGCAGAGAATCCTGAGGAGATAACGGTGTGCAACTTGTAAATGGATTTCTTTAAGTTGAAAGTAAATAAACACTTGTTGGAGAGAACGAGTTGCAAGTACTGGATTGCAAGTACTGGATTTATACAATGTCGCAGATTGTTGGTTATCGTTGCTGTGTAAACACTTTAGCACGGTTGCGCGCGCATGTGCGAGACACACACACACACACACACACACACACACACACACACACACACACACACACACACACACACACACACACACACACACACACACACACACACACACACATACACACACACACACACACACACACACACACACACACACACACACACATACACACACACACACACACACACACACACACACACACACACACACACACACACACACACACACACATACACACACACACACACACGCACAAGCACACGCACACACACACACACACACACACACACACACACACACACACACACACACACACACACACACACACACATACATACATACATACACACACACACACACACACACACACACACACACACACACACACACACACACACACACACACACACACACACACACACACACACACACACACACACACACACACACACACACACACACACACACACACACACACACACACATTTACATACAAGCACATACACACACACACACACACACACACACACACACACACACACACACACACACATTTACATACAAGCACATACACACACACACACACACACACACACACACACACACACACACACACACACACACACACACACACACACATTTACGTACACGGACATACACACACACACACACACACACACACACACACACACACACACACCACACATACACACACTGACTCACACGTATACAGACGCACATACACACGAGCTCGAACGTTCATTGACCAATCCGAGGTCTAGTCCCACCGAGGGCTGGAATTTTTAGCTGCGCGCGCGCGTGTGTGTGTGTAAAGTCACCAAATTACCCATAGATCGGATATATATGGGCTATGATCTCTCATCTGAGATACAAAGCTGATACCTTTGTGTTTGGACAGCCAGGGCAAATGTCCGTTGGAGATCGATCCGGGCGTACTTGTAGAGTAATTGGGATCCCAAATGTATTCACTGCTGAGATGAGGGATTGGGACACTGAAAGTATACATTGCTTGGGCAAAAG
Organism: Oratosquilla oratoria; assembly: GCF_046742065.1. Classification (NCBI taxonomy): domain Eukaryota; kingdom Metazoa; phylum Arthropoda; class Malacostraca; order Stomatopoda; family Squillidae; genus Oratosquilla; species Oratosquilla oratoria. The sequence continues at coordinate 8,517,669 of NC_134813.1, forward strand.
TTTTATGAAAAGAGTCACCGAGTACCTCAGACGGTTAGAGTCACTGAGTACTTCAGCCTGCTGTGCAAGTGGCACTCACTGTATTTGGGCAAAGAAATGGATGTCTTTGGGATCACGACACAGTCCAACGCGTCTCAGGAGCTATCGGTGCGGCTAAGAAATTGGTTTTAGGTTTCCTCTTCTATGGAGATGTGACAGATAACTTCGTACCCGTGGAGATAAGCGTGTAATAGGTCACTCGCCATATCTGCCGCGTGTCTTGCTCTATCCAGTTCTCTCTCCCGGGACAATCTTAGGTTTAAGAAGAAAATAGGCAAGAACTGGTTTACCAACAGAGTGGGTAACGAATGGTATAGACTTAGGAACCTTGATGCACTGAGCGCTGAAACTATTCGTTGCTTTGAGAGAAGATTAGATAACTTCGTGGTTAGCGATTACAGTTGGTGAGGGAGATGGAACTCTCTAGTGTAGGCTTTATGGTCTCTTGCGGTCTTCTCCATTCTTATGTTCCTTCCCCCTTTCTCGTCAAAACCGTTACTTCCTTCCTTCCACTTTCTCGTCAATCTTCAATCTTCTCATTTCCCTTCCCCATTTTTCTTCCTTCCTTTCTTGTTTCACAACTCGTTTCGTTGATTTTCTTTCCATAAGTTTTTCTCATAAAGACTTGTGTTGATTCTCTCCTTAGAGATAGGAGCAGGAATAGGTTTGTTTTGGAAAGGAAAATGCATCCTGGTAGCGTAAAGTTTCCTTGTCGTTTTAGAACCTGCAACACTAAAGCTGGAACTTTCGCTAAGAAGTTGGCAGTTACATGTCAGAGTCGGACCAAGAGAGATGAATGGTCATTTTTCTCTCTCTTTTTCTCTCTTCTTCTCTCTCTCTCTCTCTCTCTCTCTCTCTCTCTCTCTCTCTCTCTCTCTCTCTCTCTCTCTCTCTCTCTCTCTCTCTCTGTCTCTCTCTCTCTCTCGTATGACTAATCTCACTTATTTTTCATGCATGCTAAAATAGGTACACTCTTCATGACTATATATGTGTTCTACGTGCAGATGCAATCGCAAAGTACAGTTCATGATAATATCTGGTATTTGAAATTCGACCATGAGAAGGACGTGGGACGCGCAGAGGCACTGAACCTGTTGGGAGCCATGAAGCTGAGCGATTTCAAGATGCACGAGGAGCTTGGCAAAGGAGGCTTTGGCTGCGTCTTTCGAGCCACAAGAGTCGCCGATGGCCTTGAGATGGCCATCAAGAAGATCCCTCTGGCTGATGTGCTTTTTTGGGGACGACGCCATAGGAAGAAGGTCCCACGAGAGGCAGCTCTATTACAGCGAGTACAGAAGGTTCCTGATGTAATCAAATTACACGACTGCTTCAGTACCAAGGACAGCTTTTATATGGTAATGGAGCTGATACCATCAGCTGTTTCCTTCGTCGATTACATCAGGAGCGGGAAAGAACTGCCCATGACCGACGTCAAGACACTGTTCAGGAAGACTGTCCTAACAGTCGAAGGATGTCTAGAAGCCGGGGTATCGCATAAAGATATTAAGCCCCATAATGTGCTTCTCTTTAGGAACGCCAGCACAGGACAGTTTGACATCAAACTGATCGACTTTGGCTGTAGCGAAAGAATCACAGGCTACAGAGGGAAAATCACGGGCGGCACCCCAATTTATTGCCCTCCGGAGTATATCAAGGGTAATGAATACCTTCACGTTCCCGCAACCGTGTGGAGCCTGGGCACGCTCCTATTCTATCTTGTGTGTCACAATAACGCGTTCCGCACCAACGACTCCATAATGTAGGCCAGTCCAGACTTTCCTAGTAGCGTATCCAAACTGTGTCGCGATCTTATAATGCGTTGCTTTGCAATGGATCCGTGGAACCGCCCCTCGCTTCGCGGCATACTCTCTCACCCGTGGTTAACGGGTCACTCCGGCTGCAACTCCGAGGATAATTTCAATATGGAGTTTGATCTTGAAACGGCTGAAGTTTTCAAGAGAAATGATCCTAAGGTGAGGTAGGGAAGACGCCCCGAGATGGCGAATAAGAAAGCCCCAAAAAAGAGGCCTTTCAGAAGGAGATTATGAAGACAAGTATCAAGACGCAGATCCAGGAGTAAAGAAGTGCCAAAGGAAATAAATCATATAATGATTATGAGATCACTGAAATTGGATCATCCAGAGACCTCCTTCATCCCCCAATGAAGCTTCTGACTGCATCGGCGCATAAAATACAAAAGGATTCCAAAGTCATTCTTTCCTGTAGTTGGAAAATCAATTTCTATTTCATAAAGAAAGCAACCAATTTCCTGAAGGACTTACTAGAGGGCAAAGTATCAAGAAAAGCTCCAGACAGCCATACTTGTAAATAAGAAGGACACACAGAAATGTTTAGCAAAGATAAAAAAAAGTTCTGAAAGATCTGTCAAGCTCAGAACTAAGTTCCACGATCGCATTATTGTCAGCGGAGACGTTGAAACTTAGACATGCGTCATATTCAGTGTAGAAAACTCAAGAGATTTAGAAAGCAGCGCATTTTCCAATAACTTTGGGAAAAAAGTTTTCGAGAAGGGATTTCCCCTCAGCTGAATAAAATAGTCTCACTAAGGTTCTACAATGCATACAAGTCAGATTATTTTCGATCGAAACATCAACGAGATTATATGAATATGCGGATTAATATGCTACCATGAGGTGGAGATGGGTATTGTCATGAGCATAATCTTTATTTCTTATTATTTTTTTTATTTATTTTTTTTTAAATGGTGGTTTCTTCTACTTGAAGAAAGATCATCTGGTGATATTCTGTCATAGTAGGCATGGTCTATGAATGATCACTTTATATATATGTACATATATATATAGAGAGAGAGAGAGAGAGAGAGACGTAAATGGTTTACTTACGTGCTGCCAGACTTTTCCGAAGGGGGAAAAAAGTTTATAAAGATTTTCACTGCAGCCCGTTTTTATAATCTTATTTGAGGGAAGCACATTGCAGTGGACATGATGGAAGGGAAGTCTGGGCTCTGTCGGTGTCGAATGGCAACAAAGCGGGAAACTTGCCATCCCAAACGAATCCTATATTATTATCATTCGTACTATACACAGCCGGCAGTTAATTCCTCATTGTGTTTTTCTTGCTAAAGCAGAGAGGACAAATGTCCGTGATCAGAAGAACAACAGATCCTGGAGTGATTTGAATTGTGATGTCCTTTTCCTTTTACATAACAATATTATTAATGTAGTTTTTAAAGTAATCTTTTGGGTGATTTGTTTTACACTTTTGCTGCTTTGTACGGCTTTTCTCGTCAGCTCCATCTGTCGTCAGGCGATTTTATTCAGTTGAGGAAAACTTTCCTTGTAACGAATTGTAACGAATTCCTTGTAGCGAATTGTCTAGAACTAATCCTTGTTAAGCTTTTTATTGTGTTTACGAGTTTAAACCCTGATTCTAACTGCCTTCAGGTAATTCTATTATATAGAACGAAGCCCCATCAACTTTGTTATTGTAACGAGTTAAGTACTATCATAATCAATTAGGAATTCTTTATACAATTGTTTCAGAGAATGTGTTCTCACTAGCGTCATTCAATTTCATTCAGGTAAAGAAAGAAAAAAAATGTTGCGGTAAAAGAATGAAATGTGATTTAGTGCATCCTATTTGTACTGCGAACCACCACCATTAGTTATATTTCTTTAAAAAAAGAAGAAAAAATATGCATTCATACATACATATACATAGAGTAATTACGAATTCCTTTCTCGATCTATAAAACAACAACAAAAATTTATGGATTTTGCTACACATGTCTATGGGTAAAAACAAACTCGTCCATTGTTATTCCCATTATTTATTATATTTCGCAAATGTTCTTCCTACCCATGGCTACCAACATTACCGAGCAAACATAAGCCGCAGTATTTGCTGCCGCATTCATGCCGAATGTAAGCAAAAATAGAAATAATGTTTTCATGTTATAAATTTGTAGATTTGAAATAGATATAGGAAGCCACAGCTTTGCTAACTGCGACTCAGATGAATGAAATAAAAATTCTAACAAAGTTTGTGATCAAGTTCGAAAAGCACCTAAAATATTCTCTAATATTTATCAATGAGGGTTCTGGAGGTGGGTGGTTCCTGCGATTAATCGGAGGTTGGACATAAAATAGCCCAGTGTGATAACCTGTTTATGCTTCCATACCACAACAAATCCTTCTCGAGAGAGTGGGATTGGTGGGTCGCGGGCTGAAGGAGGGAGGGGGG
>NC_134813.1:8534431-8631931 GCF_046742065.1 Oratosquilla oratoria
AAAAGTATGTTAGAAGACACAAGGATAACACTAAATAAGATAATGGAAGATGGAGGAAGAACATTTATAATAGGTGACTTTAATTGTAAAGAAATCTGCTGGGAAGAGATGACACTAAAGGGTGGAGACGACCTATGGGGAAATGTACTACTTGATATGATTATGGAACACACAATGAAGCAATGGATTCAAGAGAATACTAGGTATAGAAATAGGGAAGAACCATCGAGACTGGACCTAATAATCACATCAGAACTTGAAATAGTAGACAAGATTGAATATAAGACACCAATAAGTAAAAAAGACCACATATTGGTTGAACTGGAACTAAATGAGGAAAAATACATGAAAAAAATGAACAATATAGAAAGGGAAGATTGACGTATGAAATTTTTTTTTTGATAAATTAAGAGAATTCTTTCAAAAAGCAGACTGGGAAATACACAAGAAGGAAACAACAGTAGAGGAGATATGGAATATTTTGACAAAAATTTATAAAGGAGTGGAAAAGTATGTCCCAAGACAAAAGCAAGAAAAAGAATATGTAAAGTGCTGGTACAACAAAAAATGTAGGAAGTTAAAAGACAAAAGAGATAAAGCTTGGATAAAATTGAAAAAAGACAAAAGTCCTGAAAATGGGAAATATATACTAGTTATAGAAATGAATATGTACAAGTGTGCAGAGAAGAAAAGAGAAAATATGAATGAAGAAAAAGTTCCAAAAGATTGGAAAAGAACAAATATAGTACCAATATATAAAGGGGGAAACAAAGAAGACCCTACCAACTATAGACCAGTCTCTCTAACATGTACGATAGCAACAATCTTTGAAAGAATGATCAAAAGTATATGTGTATGGCATTTGGAAAAAACAACGGCAATTTGGATTCAGACAAGGACGATCATGCGTCACAAACTTAATGTGTTTCTATTCAAGGCTAATAGATGTAATGCAAGAAAGAGACGGGTGGGCTGATTGTTCATATCTAGGCTTGAAAAAAACTTTTGATAAGGTGTCACATAAGAAGTTGCTTAAGAAACTAGAAACTGCAGGAGGAACACAGGACAAACTGCTGAAATGGATGGAAGACTTCTTGTATGAAAAAAAATGAGAGTAGTGATAAGAGACAAACACTCTAATTGGGATAAAGTAATTAGTGGTGTTCCACAAGGAACAGTTCTGGCCCCAATAATGTTTGCTATATATATTAATGATATGGATAAAGGAATTGAAAGTTATGTAAGCTTCTTTGCGGATGATGCAAAATTGTTGAAAAAAGTGAACACGGAAGATTGATTGATTGGTTGATTAATTAGAGTGGGCAACAGCCCGGCACAGGGTCGTTAGACCATTCGTGCCACGGTGTAAGAGGCCGGTAGTGTACGAATGGAAATGAGTTAGGGCATTAGAATAATTCAGACTCGACGCCTGCTCGAGGGCGATGTTATGTCTATGTGAGGGCGACGTTTTGTCTATGTAAACACACCGACGGTGGTGACTGTTTTATAATCGATGTGTAATCAAACTCTGTAAGCGCAGGTTAGCTTCGTTTGACTAATGCTGAGGTAAACAATATCGCTAGTGGCATTGTAATGGCTTTCCGAATTGGTGCAAGGTGGAGAAGGAGGAAAAAACTATTGGTGCATGAATTCAAAGTCACGCCCATAAGGAGTGACATTTATTTGAGAAGTCACCGGAGATTGGTTTAGAAAAATTAGTGACGTCAGACGAAGGTAGCTTAGCGTAGGATACGGGATCTCGTGAGAGAGGGTGTGGAGAGAGGATCGAGAGAGGATCAGGAGACGATGTAGAGACGAGAGAAAGAGATCCCGAGTGTAAGCAGAAGGTGAAATTACAGTGAAAGAAGAAAGAAAATTCACCACCCTTTTATTAACCCAAAGGACGAGAGAACTAGGCACGGGGCCTAGAAAATAGTGAGACTACAGGAAAAAGAAGGCAAGGGGCCTTGAGACGAGTGATATTACAAGTCAAATTTAAGTGACAGTGGTGACAAGGGGGGGGGGTGAAACACGGGATAAAATAGATAACGAGGTTAAAACATTAAGATTCTAAACATTAAAACAACTACAACGTTACTGCCTGACTAATTACTAAAATAACCTACGAAATATACACGAAACCTAGACATTAAGCAGCGAACTACATAAGAAGTAAGACTACCAATAAATAGGTACAACACAGTTAAAATTAAATGAAATAAAACAAATTAACGTCTTTTAAAAATCCTACAAGGGGTTGTATCATGGGTGTAGCACCAAACATCTTACGGAGGTCAGGAGGAAGGCCCCACTTCCGCCGCCAAGGCTCGTAGTATCTGCACTCGAGCAGGAAATGACGGACGGAAAAGGGGGAGCCACACCTCACGCAAGAAGGGGGAATCCGGGGAAGAGAAAATAAAAATTCGTGAGTTACCTTTGTATGTCCAATACGTAAACGGTTTAAAAGTTTCGGATAGAAATGGTTGTGGTGGGAAAGGAGGGGCCAGCGATCTGCAGAACATTTTATGCTCCGTAGCTTTTGGTTCGTTCTAATATTGTCCCAAGTGGTGTCAAACTTTCTACGCACGCGGGAGGATATGGTAGTGCGGATGTCGGAGAAGAGAGAGTCCCCGCGCGATGGTAAGGGACGGGCCGCCGCAGATTTGGCCGCTCTGTCCGCCTTCTCATTGCCAATGATACCAACGTGTCCAGGGGACCAGCAGAATCGGACAGTTTTTTCCCTGGCAGCTGTTCTCGTTAACCACTCATGGATCTCAGATATCACGGGATGGGACGGAATAAAATTGGTAAGTGCTAAAATTGATGATTGAGAGTCGCTATAAATGGTAAAATCATTAAAATCTGAATTAAGAATAAAGTGCTTCAAAGCGAGTAAAATTGCGTAAAGTTCAGCTGTAAAGACAGATGAGGTGAAGGGTAATTTTGCCGTGAAAGTTTGAGACGATGTTACGGCTGCGCAGCCCACACCAGCGGGAGATTTTGACCCCTCATTATAGACCGCGATGGAGTCGGCATGTGATTCTTTATGCTCCTCAAACGAGGCAGCAACGATGTAGGGCAGGTGTCCACTTTTTGATTGTTCCATGGGGCAGAACTCGGGAATGGGCTTGCACCAAGGTGGGGTATCAAAGTTTCTGGATTCGGACACCTTAAGGGGGCAGTCGCTTCCTTCCTCAAGTAGACGGAGCGCGAGTATGTGTGCTGGGACTTAAGCCGATCTTTTGGTGTTATACGTATCCCTGAGTCTCACGTTATTAACCACGTCAAAAGATGGTATCTTTCTGAACGATTTGCACTTGAAGTAAAAGGAGAGTAAAAGTTGCTCCCTTCGTTTAGAGAGCGGCAAATCGCCAGAGAGGACGTAGAGGGATTGGACAGGAGAGGTACGGTAGGCACCAGTACACAATCGCAAAGCCTGGTGGTGTACTGTATCGAGGGAGCGGAGGGACGTCGCACTTGCCGAGGAATAGATCTGGCACGCGTAATCCAGCCGTGATCTTATGAGGGCGTGGTATAATCTGAGGAGCGAAGGCTGGTCCGCTCCCCAGTCGCGTCCAGAAACCGTCTTTAAGATGTTGAGGGCGGAGAGGGAAGATTGTCTAAGATTGAGTATGTGGTTGTTCCACGTCGACTGCTCATAGGGTATTGGGATGCCTCCCAGAATAATATGTGGAGGAACTTTCTGGCGCGGTCGTTGTTGAGACTTGCAAAAGTGCATCGCCACCGTCTTCGATGAGGAGAATCGGCAGCCTCTGCGAGAGGCCCAGGAAGTAGCAGCATTTACACCGCTCTGAGTGCGTGTGATGGCTGTGAAAAGGTTTATGGAGGAGAAGTACAAAAGGAAGTCATCAGCGAAGAGTGAGCACTGGAGTGAAGTGTCTGCCTCAGCAACCGCCTGGACTATTTCATTGATGCTGACCAAGAATAAGGTGGGGCTGATGACGCTGCCTTGGGGGACACCTTGCTCCTGAGGTTTGGGCGACGAATATGCTTCACCGATCTTCACTCTCAGAGTCCTATCTGATATGAAAGCTCGAAGGAAGGAAAACATCCTAGCCCTTACTCCCATCTCGAGGAGGTTCATCAAGATACCCCCTCTCAAAGTCGTGTCGTACGCCTTCTCCAGGTCGAAGAAGACGGCGATGGTATTCATGTTGCGCACTAGGGCGTCCTGCACATGTGTCGAAAAACGGAGTAGAGGATCTAAGGTGGAGCGGTGTCGGCGAAAGCCGAATTGGTGAGGGGTGAGGTGGTCTCTACTCTCCAGGTAGTGGGTAAGTCGAAGGTTGACCATCCTCTCAAATATCTTGCATAATACACTCGTCAGGGCGATCGGCCGGTAAATAGAAGGGATCTGGTGATCCTTGCCTGGCTTGGCTATGGGGATGATCGTAGACAATCGCCAAGATAATGGTAAGAGACCAGAGTACCAAATCCTGTTATATATCGCTAGAAGGGTTGTGAGAGTCTCCAAAGGAAGGTGTTTAATCATGTCCACACTAATCGTGTCGTCGCCTGGGCTAGTATTCGGCGTCTGGTCAATGGCATGCTTGAGTTCGCGGAGGGAGAAGGGCAGATTGTAAGTTTCAGTGTCGGTAGGAGCGTGGTCATCAGAATTCGTCACGTGATCCGGTAGCTGGAGTTCTCGATGTAGGGCAGTAGAGCTGGAAATACGGGAGAAGTGTGTGGCGAGTTCCTCGGCCACCTCGCACGGGTCTGAGATAACGGTGTTATTTATAAGGAGGGACGGTTGAGGAGATGGTATGTACCTGCCGGAAAGCTTCTTCACTCGGTTCCAAACTGATGCCGAAGGCATCGACGTTTTAATGGTCGATACGTAGTTCTGCCATGATATGCGCTTCGCCTCCTTCATATACTTTCGTTTGGTCGCAACCGCTTTCTGGTATACCATCTTATTGGTCTCCGTCGGAAGGCGACGGAAACGCCGGTAGCAGGAACGAGCGGTGTCACGAAGTTTCCGGCAGGTGTTGTCCCACCAGGGAACAGGTGGTCTGCCAATCGGTGGGCGGCTAACCGGTATAGAACCGCCGGCGGCGTTAAGAACAATTGAGACGAATTGATTATAAGCTTGAATCGGGTCATCCACTCGCAAGTCACTTAGTTCGGAGCACCGCTCCCCAAAGAGTGGCCAATTTGCCGCTTTCAACTTCCACCTTTGGGGCTGGGAGATGGGGGGAGGAGAAACACGAGAGACTACTATCGGGTAGTGGTCGCTGCCGTGTAAATCCGCACACATCCTCCAGGAGAAGTCCACGAGGACCGCTGAAGTGCAGATTCCGAGGTCCAGGACAGAAGTAGTGTTGAGGAAGATGTTATGATAAGTCGGGTTTTCATCGTTAATGAGGGAGACCTCGTTCTCCTCTAAAAGTTTTTCAATGGCGCGGCCCTTCTCGTTACGGGAAAAGCTATGCCACAAAGGACTGTGTGCGTTCAGATCACCAAGAATGATAAATAGGGGTGGGAGTGTATCGACAAGTTCTTGAATGTCGGAAGCATTAACGCTAGAGCTTGGTGGCAGGTATAGGGAGCAGATCGTGTAGCTCTTGCTAAGGATGGCCCGTACAGCGGTCGCCTGGAGAGTTGTGCGCAAAGGGATGGTAGAATGTTGAACGCTTGCGTGGACGACTATTGCAGCACAGCCCCTGCTTGGAGAACCGGCTGCAGGAACGGTACCGTAGAACCTGTAGTTCATACCTAGATTATAGTGACTGGAGGGAAGCATAGTTTCTTGAAGACAGACAACTCCGGGGTTGTGTTCACGGAGGAGGTACTTCAATTCCTCCCCGTTCACACGAAGACCTCGGATGTTCCATTGAAGGAGTGTCGTGGGTGGTGAGAATTTGAAAAGTTAATTAGAGTGCCGCCCCCCGATGGGGGACGGCTTAAGTTGGCCATCATGGGGTTTACGAGATTCGCGTCCCATAGGAGTTTTTTGAGGTAAGGTCTTGGCTCTCTGGTCTCTTTCTTTCGGTCTTTGTTCTGGTGATTTAGAAGATGGGTCGGGATTAGGAGGCGGTTGTTTCCTCGACGGATCTGGCGTGGTTTTGATAGGGTGAGGCTGTGTAAGCTTTTTATTGGATTTGAGGGACACTGAGGGAGGAGGCCGAAGGGAGGTGTTGGAGGGCGCGGTCTTGGATGGGCGGTCGTTCGAGTCGCTGTCGGGCAGGGGTCGTTTCTGGGGAAGCTTCTTGCCGGAAAGGGCAGGGGGGTGTTTAGGTAACTGCGGGAATGATGGAAGGTCCAAGAGCGAAGTTGTGGAGTTGCTTGGGCTCTTCATCATAACGTCTTCGGTATCAGGAATCTCCCCATCCTGCACAGACGACGGGGTGGAAATGGAGGTCATCTGGGGGAAGTCACTCATTGATGAAGAGTTTGCGCTAGATTGCGCCAATGGAGGCTGAGAGCACGATCGTCCCGAAGAGGGGGGCTTTTTCTCAAAGGATGGTGTGGGCGATCTATAGACCTTAGTTGAAGATTTTGATGACTTGCTAGGCTTAGAGTTGTTCTGGGGCAGTTGTGACTTACTGGCTTCAGGGCGCTTCTTCGGTGATCTATCAGAAGACATTACGGGTCGAGAAGATGGATTAACTGGATCCAGAGTGCCAAGATTGGATGTATTTGTCAGATGTCAAGTATGAGATTACCGTCGGTGACGCGAGATATGACACGTTGGGAGGTCGACTGGCGTGAAGATTGAGAGGATTGTGCGGGGACGGTCGCGGCGGATGATGTGGTATCCGGATCTGATGATGAGGGAAGGGGCAACGGGTTAGCCTTTACTGAAGCCTTCGTTGCCGATGCGTAAGACGTGGGGCGCTGAGGATGGCTGCCGCACCGCGAAAGCTGGTTCGGTTATTGTACGCAGTTTCCGAGACCAGTCTTTGCATCCCTCTTCCTCCTCTCTCTGTCTTTCCCTCTCTCTCTCTTTCTCTTTCTCATCTTTCTTTTCTTGTTCTCTCTCTCTCTATTCTCCTCCTCTTCCTTCTCTCTTTCTCTATCTCCTCTCCTCTTCCTCCTATTCTCTCTGTCTATATATATCTGTCTCTCCTCTTCTCTTCCTCCTTTTCTCTCTCTTTTTCTCCCCTCCTCTTTCTCCTTCTTCATCCTCCTTCTCTTCCTTCTCTTCTCATCCTCCCCATCGTCCTCTTTTTTCTTCTCTCTCCCCGTTTTCCTTCTCTCTCTCTCTCTCTCTCTCTCCCTCTCCCTCTCCTAATCTTCCTTCACTTTCTTGCTCTCTCTCTCTTTGTCCCTCTTCTCCTCTTACTTCTTTTTCTCTCTCCTCCCCTCCCCTCTTCTTCCTCGTCTCTCTCTCTCTCTCTCTCTCTCTCTCTCTCTCTCTGTCACTGTCTCTGTCAATTCCTCCTTTTTCTGTCTCTTGCTCTCTCTCTCTCTTCTCCTCATCCTCCTCTTCCTTCTCTCTTTTTCTCTCCCCTTCTTTTTTCCTCTCTCTCATCTTCTTTCTCTTTCTCTCTCTGTCATTCTTCTCCTCTTTCTTCTCTCTCTAATTGTCTGCCTCTCTTTGTCTCTCCTCCTTCTCTCTCTTGCTCTCACTCTTCCCCTCTTCCCACTCTTCCTTTTCTTTCTTGGTCTCTCTCTCTCTTCTCTCCTCTTCCTCCTGTTACTTCTCTTTCTTTCCCCTCCTTTTCCTCCTCGCTCCTTCTCTCCTCTCTCTTCTCTCTGTTTTTCTTCCTCTTTTTCTTCTTTTCTTTCTCTCCTTTTCTTCTTCCTCCATTTCATCATCTTCTTCATCTTCTTATTGACTCTTGTTCTTCATCCTCTTCCTCTTCCTCACTCTTCTTCATCCTCTTTTTCCTCTTCCTAACTCCTTTTCTTCGTCTTCCTCTTCCTCCTTATCCTCTTCTCCATCTTCTTCTTGTTCCCCCTCTTCATCTCTTCTTCTTTTCCCCCTACACGGAGGGTAGCCAAAAAGAAAAAGGCATAAGAACCACTCCCACCCATTCCATTTCCTATATATTCCACTCCCCTCCACCCTCCTCCCTCCCTCATATTTTGGCACCTCCTGGATGACGGGTCATCCCTGCATCCTGTCCACTGTCCACGAACATAATAAATACATATAAATACATATATAGTACATAGATAATACATAGGTGCATACATACACAGTGCATACGTACATGATACAAATTAATACATACATAGTACATACGTACATACATAATACATAGGTACATACATACACAGTACATACGTACATACACAGTACATTTGTACATACATAATACATAGGTACATACATACAGCACATACGTACTTAACACAAACTGATACATATATAGTACATACGTACATAGTGCATACGTAAACACATAGTACATACGTAGATACATAGTACATATATAGTACATACATACATACACAGTAAATAGGTACATACATAGTACATACGTAGATACATATTACGTAGGTACATAGTACATAGGTACACACACAGTACATGTGTACATACATGCAAAGCTTATACAGTGCAGTTCCATTCAGTTGAGCTATCCTAGTCGGAGGCCATATTGTCTAGTCCCTATAGTTCTGTTATGAAGTAAGATTTATATTTTCTTACTTTCAAAAAAGAGAAAGGTTGAAAGGAAATGTTTATTTACAAACTCAATTGTGAATTCAATCGTGGTGAAGTGGATTTTTTTTTTCGTTTTTTATTATTATTATTATTTTTTTTTCCAACTATCCATGACCGACGACTCGCTCCAATCGACATGACGTCACGCCCGAGGCTCGTCTGATCGTTTGTCGGTAACATGCGAGTGGACTGCCTTGCTGGAACAACGACTATGCTCGTGCCCAAGCCATTCCGGAGTTGTTTTAGCCCATCAAGACGAGAGGAACTTGAAGAAGAAGTTAAGAAGGTCCTTTACCAAGAGGCACTATGCCTCATTCGGTCTCAAAAAGCCCACCTAAAGAAATTAGAAAATAAGATCAAATATACCCAAGGAGATTCGGCGTCTAAAAAGATGCTAGAAATGCTCATTTTTGAAGTCATCGAGGAGTGTGTCAACGCTCCAAAACAGGATCTTCAAGATGTTCGGCAGGTCCTTTACCAAGAGGCACTATGCCTCCTTCAATCTAAAAAAGCCCAAATAAATCAATTGGAAAATAAAATTAGATATACCCAAGGAGAATCAGCGTCACAAAAGATGCTAGAAAACTTAATATTTGAAGTCATCGAGGAGTGTATGGACGCTCCAAAACAACAAAGCCCATTCATCAAAGTACGGCAAATTTGGAAAAAAGCCCATGGAGCTTTAAAGGAGAAGTATAACAAAGCCGTCAAATCAATTAAGAAGAAGATTGAAAAATTGAACATTCAAAATCTAATAACAAACCCACAATGACCGATCAAATAAAAGCTTTGAAGAAACGCGTCCGGTTCTGTAGGTGAACCGGACTTAATTGATCCCATTGAAGAAGGATTGACGCGGTTGTCCGTTTCCTGTGAGGACAAAGGTGTTTCAAGCAATAACCCAGCCCATTTTCAACAAGCCCAAAGAGGCTTGGAAAGCCATTTTGCACTTTGAGACTGACTATTTTTCAGACCATTTTCATCATGCCCACAAGCTAGGAAACTCCATATGCTTAGCCTGACCTTTTTTACAGTCCATGTCCATCATGCCCTGAGGGGCTAGGAAATCGCCATGTGCATTCAAAGAGCACAAGTTCTGAAAAGGGCTTAATTCAGGCACAGCCCTTCAGACGACTCGCATGCAGTTTTAGCCCTTTAGACGCGGGACCAGTTTCCCTCAGCTGAATAAAATCGACAGGCGGCGGAAGCTGGAAGGACCGAGAACCACAATCGTCAGAACCCATCGGCGGAAAGGTCGAGGAGGAGGAATTGGGCCCGACAGCAGAACCAGCAACAAGGAGTTGCGAATCAAGACAGAAACAGGACGGGTTCCATGGCCAAAGATTGAACTCACAAAACTTAAGACTTAGAAACCACGTAGTAGTGAGCGCTGAAGGAACGGGTTGTTTAAAGAGAATATACCTTTCTAGGTGGGGGTGATAGGTGGTAAGGGACATGGAGCTGCCTAGTGTAGGCCCTACGGTCTCTTGCAGTCTCCTCCATTCTTACGTTCAGAAACATTCCTCAGGCTGACACGACGCGGGCTGAGCCACGTCAGTGAAAGAAATCGCCTGGCGGCAGCATTAAGGAAAGAAAGCAAAGACGGACTGGTCACAGAAGACCCGGTTAACCTCGGAAGAACCGAGTTAGGACCTCAGAGAGGTTCGTCTCCTTCCTCAGCCGTCGGAGGCGTCGGCCTCTGGAAGCGGACTCTCGAGACCGACCACCGCCCGGAGTCAAAATTTCGTGAAGAAACTGCCTCCGACGTGTTTTTTTCGAAAATCAATCGAATCACGCCCAAGTTGCGGTGGGAGACTCCAGCAATGATGGGAGTAAGGAGGAGGAGGAGGAGGAGGAGGAGTAGGGGGAGAAGAACAAGAACAAGAACAAGAACGAGAAGAACACGAAGAGGAGAAAGAAGATAAGAACAAGAGGGGAACAGGAAGAGGGGAACAAGAAGTGAATAAGGAGGAAGAAGAAGATGAAGAAAAGGAGTGAGGAATAGAAAGAAGAGTATGGAGGAGAGTGAGGAAGAGGAAGAGGATGAAGAAGAGAAGTGAGAATGAGTAAGAAGAGGAGGTAGGAAGAGGATGAAGAAGAGAAGTGAGAATGAGTAAGAATAGGAGTGAGGATGAGGAAGAAGAGGATGAAGAAGAGGAGTGAGTAGGAGGAAGAAGAAGATGAAGATGATGATAAGATGGAGGAGGAAGAAGAGAGAAGGGAAAGAAGAAAAAGAGGAATAAAAAAGGAGAGAAGAGATAGATAGAGAGAGAGAGGAAAAGGAGGGAAAGGAGAGAAAAGGAAGAGGAGGAAGAGTAAAAGAGAGATAGAGAGCAAGAGAGAGAAGGAAGAGGAGGAAGAGTAGGAAGAGAGCGAGAGAGAAAGCAAGAGAGGAAGGAGGAGAGAGAGACAACAAGAGAGAGAAGAAAGAGGAAGAGTAGAGAGAGAGAGAGAGAGAGAGAGAGAGAGAGAGAGAGAGAGAGAGACAGAAAGAGAGAGAAAGATAGACAGAGAGAGAGGGAGTGAGGAAGAGGAGTGGGAGAAAGAGAGTGATGGAAGAGGAGGAAGAGGAGAAGAGAGAGAGACAGAGAAAGAGTGCGAGCAAGAGAGAGAGAGAATGAAGAGGAAACGAACAGAGAGAGACAGAGAAAGCAAGCATGAGAAAGAAGGAAGATGAGAGAGAGACAGAGAGAGAGAGAGAGAGAGAGAGAGGGGGGGAGAAGGAAGAGGAGGGGAGAGGAGGAAAGATAAATAGAGAGAAATAAGAAGAGAAGAGAGACAAAGAGAGAGGGAGTAAGAGAGAGAAGGAAGAGTAGGAGGATAGAGAGAGAGAGAGTGAGAGAGAGAGACAGAGAAAAAGGAGGAAAAGGAGGGGAGAGAAAGAGAAAAAAGGAAGAGGAGGAAGAGAAGAGAGAGAAAGAGAAGGAAGAGGGGGAGAGAGGAGAGAAAAAAGAGGAAGAGGAGGAGGAGGAAAGAGAGAGAAGAAAGACAGATAGCAAGATATAAGGAAAAAAAGGAGAGAGAGAGAGAGAGAGAGAGTAGAGAGTGGGTGAGAAAGACGAGGAGGGGAGGAAAGAAAGAGCGTGTATGAGAGAGAGAGACAGAGAGAGAGAGAGATAGATGGGGGAGGAGGAAGAGGAGCGGAGAGAAAGGGAGAGGAGGAAGAGAAGAAGAGATAGAACATGGCAGAGTAAGAGAGATGACAAATAGAGAAAGAGAGAGAGAGAGAAAGAGAGAGAGAGAGAGAGAGGGAGAGAGAGAGAGGGAGAGAGAGAGAGAGGAGGAAGAGGATGGGATTTAAGGAAAGAGAGAGAAGAAAGAGGATGAGAAAGAGGGAGAGAGAGAGGAGGAAGAGGAGGGGAGAGAAGAAAGAGTGAATGAAAGAGAGTGAGAATGGAGGAAAAGAAGGGGAGAGAAGGAAGAGGAGAAGAGAGAGAGCAAGAGAGAAGTAAGATGAGAGAGAGAGAGAGACAGGGAGTGAGAAATAGATAGATTACAAAGGATTACAAAGGCGGAGCATGCCGCCGACAGGAGACCTTTTGGTCCAAAACTAGGTCGGATGCGAAAGAATATATATTAATGATAAATACATAAAAAACAAATAAAAATTATAATACAAATAATAATACATCAAATAAATGCATAGGTATAGTTAAATAAAAAACAAGCAGGTAAATAGTAAATAATAATGAATTGTCAGATAGATAATAATAAATGAAAATCAAGCAAATAAACAAACAAATAATAACACACAAATAATCAAATAATATAAAATAAATGACAGTCAATTTCAGTGGGACCCAATGGGTATCAGAGGTAAGAATTTAGAGAGATGGGGCAGTCTGCCTAATCAGTTCAATAATATCGTCTGCCATGAACCAGAATGAAATATACAGAGAGCGTCAAGGATGTTGAAGGATAACGTGAAACTGACCTTTGCAAAAGGGTTGGATAGAACTTCATATACATACCTGAAACAGAAATATAATTATTAATAATTATAATAATAATTAAAATAATAATATATTAAAGCAAATAAGGGGAGAGAGAGAGAGAGAGAGAGGAGAAAGAGAGAGAGAGAGAGGAGAGAGTGAGAGGATATAAGGAAGAGGAGGGGAGAGAAAGAGAGAGAGAAGGAACAGGAGGAAGAGGAGAATAGAGAAAGGGAGAAAAGAAAGAGGGGGAGAGAGGACAAGAAAAGGAAGAGGAAGAGGAGAAGAAGAAGAAGAAGAGAGAGAGAGAGAGAGAGACCAAAAGAAAGGAAGAAAGGAAGACGAGGAGGTGAGAGAAAGAGAGAGACCAAGAGAAAGAAGGAAGAACAGGAAGACGAGGAGGAGGTGAGAGAAAGAGAAAGAGAGAGCAAGAGAAAGAAGGAAGAAGAGGAAAAGGAGGAGCAGGAGAGGGAGAGAGAAGGAAAAGGTAGGGAGGGAAAGAGAAAGAGAGAGAAGGAAGAGTTGGAGAGAGAAAGAGAGAGAAGGAAGAGGGGAAGACAGGAAGGCAGAACGAAGAAAAGGAAAGAGAGAGAAAAGGAGAAAAAGACAGAGAGAGGGAGACGAGGAAGAGAAAGAGATGAAGAAAAAAGAGAGAGCGAGAAAGAAGAGAGAGAGAAAGAGAGAGAGAGTGAAAGAAAAAGAGAGAGAAGAAAGGTGAGAGAGAGAGAAGGAAATGGAGAGAAAAGAGAAGGAAGAGGAGAAGAGAGTAGGAGTAGGAGAGAGAAGGAAGAAAAGTAAGAGACAGAGAAAGGAGAGAGAGAGAGCAAAAAAGAGAGAGGAAAGAGAGAAGGAAGAGAATGAAGAGGAGGGGAGAGGAAAGGAGAGGAAGACGAGGAAGAGGAAAAGAGAAAGAGAGCAAGAGAGAGAAGGAAGAGGAGGCGATAGAGATACGAGAGAGAGGGGATTAAAGAGAGGAGGAAGAAGAGTAAGAGGAGGGGAGAGGAAGGAAGAGGAGAAGGAAGAGAGAGAGAGAAGGTGGGGAGAAAGAGAGAGAAGGAACGTGGGGGAGAGAGGGAGAGAAGAAAGACGAGGAGGAGGAGGAGAAGTAGGAGGAGGAGAGACATAAGGAGGGTAGGAAGAGGAGGAGGAGGGGAGAGGGAGAGAGAGAGAGAGAGAGAGAGAGAGAGAGAGAGAGAGAGAGAGAGAGAGAGAGAGAGAGAGAGAGAGAGAGAGAGAGAGAGAGAAGGAAGAGGTGGGGAGAAAGACAGAGAAGGAAGAGGTAGGGAGAGAGAGAGAAAGAAGAAAGAGGGGCACAGAGAAAGAGAGAAGGAAGAGGAGTACGAGAGAGAGAAAGGAGAGACAGAGAGAGAGAGAGAGAGAGAGAGATAGAGAGAGAGGGAAGAAGAGCACAGAGAGTGAGCGAAGAAAGAAGAGGAAGAGAGAGAAAGGGGAGAGAGAAGTAGGAGGAGAATCGAGAGAGAATAAAGGAGTGAGAGTGAGAGAGAGAGAGAGAGAGAGAGAGAGAGAGAGAGAGAGAGAGAGAGAGAGAGAGAGAGAGAGAGAGAGAGAGAGAGAGAGAGAGAAGCAAGAAGAGGAGAGAGAAAGGGGGAGAGAGAAGGAAGAGATAGAGACAGGGAAGGAGAGAGAGGGGGAGAAAGAGAGACAGAGAGAAAGATAGAGGGATAGGTATATGCATGAATACAAGTACATATACACATGTACATTGTACACTCAGGCATAAATATACATGCGCACATACATATATATATATACATATATATATATATATATATATATATATATATATATATATATATATATATATAATACATAAATACATAGTACATACGTACATAATATAAACATACATAAATACAGACATAGTACATATATAGGTAATACACGCGTACATAATAAACATATATAATAACATACATAGTACATAGTTAATACATTGGTACATACATACAAACACAGTCCATATGTACAGCTGCACAGAAAACTATCGTTAGTAAATCACGCTAATCATTTTGACACAAAACAACGAAACTATTTGAGACAAGTTGAAGTCTCCATCGGAAATAAGATTATCATGTCATAGTGAATCCATATGAACTCCGGAACTATTATTCGATTCATATTCATTCAGAAGGAATTCGAACAATTCGAACCCCAGAAATACCAACCCTTCGGTATCATAAGGTTATGTTCATTAGCGAATGTTTCGACACCCCTACTAACGATAGTTTTCTGTGCAGCTGTACATGATGCAAATTAATACATACATAGTACATACGTACGTACATAATACATAGTTACATACACAGTACCTACGTACATAATACAAATGCATACATAGTACATACACAGTACATTCGTTCATACATAATACATAGGTACATAATACAGTACATACGTACTTAACACAAACTGATACATACATACATACATAGTACATACGTACATACATAGTATATACGTACACACATATGTACATGTGTACATACATGCAAAACCTATAAAGAGCAATTCCATTCAGTTGAGCTATCCTAGTCGGAGGCCATCTTGTCTAGTCCCTAAAGTTCTATCATGAAGTAAGATTTATATTTTCTTACTTTCTAAAAAGAGAAAGGTTGAAAAGAAATGTTTATTTACAAACTCAATTATGAATTCCATCGTGGTGAGGGAGCGAGAGAGGACATTGCATTTTATTTCTTTTTTCGTTTTTGATTTTTTTTTCGACTATCCATGATCGACGACTCGCTCCAATCGACATGACGTCATGCCCGAGGCTCGTCTGACCGTTTGTCGGTAATATGCGAGTGGACTGCTTTACCGTATCATTGCCCATCACGTCCGTGCCCAAATCATTTCGAAGATGTTTTAGCCACTCAAGAAGACAGGATCTTGAAGAAGAAGTTCGTAAGGTCCTTTACCAAGAGGCACTATGCCTTATTCAGTCTCAAAAAGCCACACTGAATCAATTAGAAAATAAAATCAAATATACCCAAGCACATTCAGTGGCTCAAATGATGATAGAAAGGTTCATTTTTGAAGTCATCAAGGAGTGTGTCAACGCTCCAAAACAGGACCTTGAAGAAGTTCGGCAGGTCCTTTACCAAGAGGCACTATGCCTCATTCAATCTAAAAAAGCCCAACTCAATAAATTAGAAAATAAGATTAAATATACCGAAGGAGAATCAGCGTCTCAAAAGATGCTAGAACAGTTAATATTTGAAGTCGTCTAGGATTGTATAGATGCTCCAAAACAAGAAAGCCCACTGATAAAAATACGGCAAATTTTGAAAAAAGTCCATAGAGTTTTAAAGGAGAAGTATGAGAACGCCGTAAAAGCAATTAAGAACATTAAAAAATTGAACATTGAAAATCTAATACCAAGGCCCATAATGCCCGATAAACTAAAAGCTTTGAAGAAACGCGTCCGGTTCTGTAGGAGAACCGGACTGAATTGATCCCATTGAAGAAGGATTGACGCGGTTGTCCGTTTCCTGTCAGGAAAAAGGTGTTTAAACAATATCCCAGCCACACCATCCAGACAATAGTACACCAAACACATATTAAAAAAGAATATCAATGAGATATTCACTTTGAAATAGAAATATTTAATCCTCATCGCAATAGTACAAAAACCAACCATCTACCAACAATGACAGACTACAAAACGACAATAGTTCCAGAAACAATAGCAGAAAAAAGAAATATTTCTCAATATACCAACCATCAATAACTCATACAATTAACAAACGTCACATTCTAAAGTCTTCAGGTCATACAGACCTGCAAAGGGCAGAAAAGTCCGTAAAAGGGCCTTTATCTCTGAAAGTGACCTTCCTTCAGGCCATATTTCAGGTCACAGAGACGTCAAAAGGGCAGAAAACGCCGTCGTAATACGGACTTTTATCTCTGATTTTGACCTTTTGCAGCCCATTTTCAACTTGAACTAGCCCAGTGAGGCTTGGAAAGCACTATATGTGCACTTTGAGCCTGATTATTTTTTTAGCCCATTTCCAACATGCCTAGAGGGCTTGGAAAACGCTAAGTGCACTTTGAGCCTGAATATTTTTAGCCCATTTTCAACAGGCCCAGAAGGTTAGGAAAATGCTATGTGGACTGTAAGCCCGACCATTTTTCAGCCCATTTCCATCATGCCCAGAGAGGCTAGGAAATCGCCATGTGCACTGGAAGAGCACAAATTCTGAAAAAGAGCTTAATTCAGACAAAGCCCACTTGAACACTCGCATGCATTTTTAGCCCTTTCGACGCGGGACCAGTTTCCCTCAGCTGAATAAAATCGACAGGCGGCGGAAGCTGGAAGGAAGGACTGAGAACCACAATCGTCAAAACCCATCGACGGAAAGGTCGAGGAGAAGGAGTTGGCCCCGACAGCAGAAGTAGCAACAAGGAACTGCCTAGTGTAGGCCCTAGGGTCTCCGGCAGTCTCCTCCATTCTTACGTTCAGAAACATTCCTCGGGCTGACACCACCTGGGCTGAACCACGCCAGTGAAAGAAATCGCCCTTGCGACAACATTAATTAATCGAATCACACCACAGTTGCGGGGGTTGACTCCAGCATTGATGGGAGTAAGGAGGAGGAGGAGGAGGAGGAGTAGGGGGGAAGAACAAGAACAAGAACCAAAAGAACAAAATGAGGAGAAAGAAGAAGAGAAGAAGAAGAGGGGGGGAATTGGAAGAGGATGAAAAAGAGGATAAGGAGGAAGAGAAATATGAAGAAAAGGAGTTAGGAAGAGGAAGAAGAGGATGAAGAAGAGGAGTGAGGAAGAGGAGGAGGAGGAAGAACAGGAGTCAATAAGAAGATGAAGAAGATGATGAAATGGAGGAAGAAGAAAAGGACAGAAGGAGAAGAAGAAAAAGAGGAGGAAGAAAAAAGGGCGGATGAGATAGACAGGAGGAAAAGGAGGGGAAAGTGAGAGAAGAAAGAGATGAGATAGAGATAGAGAGCAAGAGAAAAGAGGAAGAGGGGAAAGAGAGAGAGAAAGTAGAAGAACGAAAGAAGAGAAGGAGGAGAGAGAGACAGCAAGAGATAGAAAAAGGAGGAAGACTAGATAGATAGATAGAGAGAGAGAGAGAGAGAGAGAGAGAGGAAGAATAGGGGAGAGAAAGAAACAGGAGGGAGAAGAAAAAGGAGAGAGAGAGAGAGAGAGAGAGAGAGAGAGAGCAAGAGAGAGAAGGAAGAGGAGATGAAACAGAGAGAGACAGTGAGAGCGAGCAAGAGAAAGAGAAAGAGAGAGAGGGAGAGAGAGAGAGAGAGAGAGAGAGAGAGAGAGAGAGAGAGAAGGAAGGAAGAGAAGGGGACAGAATGAAAGAGAAACAGAGAGAAGAGGAGAAGAGAGACAAAGAGAGAGAGCAAGAGAGAGAAGGAAGATTGGGAGAGAGGGAGGGAGGGAGGGAGAGAGAGAGAAAGAAAGAGGAAGAAAGAGGAAGAAGAGGGGAGAGAAGGAAAGAGAGCAGGAAGAGAGAGAGAGAGAAGGAAGAGCAGGAAGAGAGACAGAGAGAGAGAGAGAGAGAGAGAGATAAGGAAGAGCGGGAGAGAGAAAAAGAGAAAGAAGACCAGGAAGAGAAGAGAGGAGAGGAGAAGAGAAGAGAGAGAGAAGTAAGGGCGGGAGAGAGGAGAGAAAAAGAGGAAGAGGAGGTGGAGGAGGAGAGAGAAGAAAGACGAGGAGGAGGAGGAGAGAGAGAGAGAACAAAGGAACACAAAGGAACACAAAGGAAGAACAAACAACAGCAGGCCTACTGGCCCTAACGAGGCTGTTTGTGTTAACTAAACTACACTACAATTAAGGAAACAGGGTAACTAGGCGGTAGAAGATGAACTAATACTACTGCTATAACTATCCTATCCAATTAGTCCAATTGCGATTAAATGTCTGGTTGTCATATCTTTTATTGCAAAGGATAATATTTCATTTGTGGATTAGATTCCAAGTATTTATCTAAGCGATTTTTAAATGTTGTTATCGTGTTACTTTCAACGACAGTGGAAGGTAACGAGTTCCACACGTTAACAACCCGGTTAAAGAAGAAGTGCTTACTCTCGTTCGTAGAGAATCTCTTGCCAATTACTTTGAAATCGTGGCGTCTTCTTGTATTTGATTGGTCTAATGAGAAGTAATCTTTGGCATTAATGTTGTCAAAGCCTTTGAACATTTTAAAAACCTCAATCAAATCTCCTCGCATTCTTCTTTTTGAGAGGGAGAATAAGTTTAGATTTTTTAGTCTTTCTTCATACGGCAGATTTCTCAGCCTTGGTATCATTTTGGTCACTCTCCGTTGTACTCTTTCTAGTTTGTTAATATCTTTCTGGTAGTATGGGGACCAAAATTGTACACAGTATTCGAGAAGAAAGAGGAAGAGGAGGAGAGAGAGACAGGGGAAAGAGAACGAGAGAGAAAGACAGAGAAGAGGAGGAAGAGAAGAGATAGAGAGAGGGAGAGAAGAGGAGGAAGAAAGGAAGAGAAAGACAGAGAGAGAGAGAGAGAGGAAGAGAGAGAAGGAAGATGAGAGAGAGCATGTGAGAGAAGGAAGATGTGAGAGAGAGAGAGAGAGAGAGAGAGAGAGAGAGAGAGAGAGAGAGAGAGAGAGAGAGAGAGAGAGAGAGAGAGAGAGAGAAAGCAAGAGAGAGAGAGAGAGAAAGAGGAGGAAGAGGAGGGGAAAGGAAGAGAGACAAGAAAGAGAAGAAGAGAGAAAGAGCAAGAGAGACCAGGAAGAGGAAAAGGAGACAGACAGACAGACAGCGAGAGAGAAGAGAGATGAAGAGAGAGAGAGAGAGAAAGAGAGGGACAGAAAGAGAAGGATGAGGTGGGGTGAGAGAGAGAGAAGGAAGAGTTAGGGAGAGAGAAGAAAGAGGGTGAGAGAGGAATAGAGAAGGAAGAGGAGGAAGAGAGAGAAAGGGGAGAGAGAAGTAAGGGGAGGATAGAAAGAGAGAGAGAGAGAGAGAGAGAGAGAGAGAGAGAGAGAGAGAGAGAGAGAGAGAGAAGGAAGAGGAGGAGAGAGAAAGGGAAAGAGAGAGAAGGAAGAGATAGAGACAGGGAAGGAGGGAGAGAGAGGGGGAAAGAGAGAGAGGAGGGGAAAGAGACGGAGAAAGAAAGAGATAAGGAGAGAGATGTATATGCATGAATACAAGTACATATACACATGTACATTGTACACTCACGCAAAAATATACATGCATACATACATAGTACACACGCACACACACACACACACACACACACACACACACACACACACACACACACACACACACACACACACACACACATATATATATATATATATATATATATATATATATATATAATAAATCCATACTACATACGTACATATTATAAACATACATAAATACATAGTAAATACCGGTACATGGATAATACACACGAGCATAATACATACATACATGAATATACCAAAGACTTTTCCCCCCTACACGGAGGGTAGCCAAAAAGTAAAAGACATAAGAACCACTCCCACCCATTCCATTTCCTATATATTCCACTCCCCTCCACCCTCCTCCCTCCCTCTTATCTTGGCACCTCCTGGACGATGGGCCACCCCTGCATCCTGTCCACTGTCCACGAACATAATAAATACATATAAATACATATATAGTACATAGATAATACATAGGTGCATACATACACAGTGCATACGTACATGATACAAATTAATACATACATAGTACATACGTACATACATAATACATAGGTACATACATACATAGTACGTACGTACATATACAGTACATTTGTACATACATAATACATAGGTACATACATACAGTACATACGTACTTAACACAAACTGATACATACATAGTACATACGTACATACATAGTACATACGTAAACACATAGTACATACGTAGATAGATAGTACATACATAGTACATATATACATAGTAAATAGGTACATACATAGTACATACGTAGATACAAATTACGTAGGTACATAGTACATAGGTACACATATAGTACATGTGTACATACATGCAAAACCTATACAGTGCAGTTCCATTCAGTTGAGCTATCCTAGTCGGAGGCCATATTGTCTAGTCCCTATAGTTCTGTCATGAAGTAAGATTTATATTTTCTTACTTTCTAAAAAGAGAAAGGTTGAAAGGAAATGTTTATTTACAAACTCAATTATGAATTCCATCGTGGTGAGGGAGCGAGAGAGAACATTGCATTTTATTTCGTTTTTCGTTTTTGATTTATTTTTTTCGACTTTCCATGATCGACGACTCGCTCCAATCGACATGACGTCATACCCGAGGCTCGTCTGACCGTTTGTCGGTAACATGCGAGTGGACTGCTTTACCGTATCATTGCCCATCACGTCCGTGCCCAAATCATTCCGAAGTTGTTTTAGCCCCTCAAGAAGACACGATCTTAAAGAAGTTCGTAAGGTCCTTTACCAAGAGGCACTATGCCTCATTCAGTCTCAAAAAGCCACACTGAATCAATTAGACAATAAAATCAAATATACCCAAGCACATTCAGTGTCTCAAATGATACTAGAAATGCTCATTTTTGAAGTCATCGAGGAGTGTGTCAACGCTCCAAAACAGGATCTTCAAGAAGTTCGGCAGGTCCTTTACCAAGAGGCACTATGCCTCATTCAATCTCATAAAGCCCAACTACACAAATTAGAAAAGAAAATTAAATATACCCAAGGAGATTCAGCATCTCAAAAGATGCTACAAGAGTTGATATTTGAAGTCATCGAGGAGTGTATGGACGCTCCAAAACAACAAAGCCCATTCATCAAAGTACGGCAAATTTGGAAAAAAGCCCATGGAGCTTTAAAGGAGAAGTATAAGAAAGCCGTCAAATCAATTAAGAAGAAGATTGAAAAATTCAACATTGAAAATCTAATGACAAACCCACAATGACCGATAAAATAAAACCTTTAAAGAAACGCGTCCGGTTCTGTAGGAGAAGCGGACTTAATTGATCCAATTGAAGAAGGATTGACGCGGTTGTCCGTTTCCTGTGAGGACAAAGGTACATACTGTATATGCATGAATACAAGTACATATACACATGTACATTGTACACTCACGCAAAAATATACATGCATACATACAGAGTACACACGCACGCACACACACACACACACACACACACACACACCACACACACACACACACACACACACACACACACACACATATATATATATATATATATACATATATAGATAGATATATATAATAAATCCATACTACATACGTACATATTATAAACGTACATATTATAAAGCAATAACCCAGGCCATTTTCAACAAGCCCAAAGAGGCTTGGAAAGGCCTTTGCACTTTGAGACTGACTAATTTTCAGACCCTTTTCATCATGCCCACAAGCTAGGAAACTGCCATATGCTTAGCCTGACCTTTTTTACAGCCCATGTCCATCATGCCCTGAGGGGCCAGGAAATCGCCATGTGCACTCAAAGAGCACAAGTTCTGAAAAAAGGGCTTAATTCAGACAAAGCCCCTTCAGACCACTCGCATGCAGTTTTAGCCCTTTCAACGAGGGACCAGTTTCCCTCAGCTGAATAAAATCGACAGGCGGCGGAAGCTGGAAGGACCGAGAACCACAATCGTCAAAACCCATCGGCGGAAAGGTCGAGGAGGAGGAATTGGGCCCGACAGCAGAACCAGCAACAAGGAGTTGCGAATCAAGACCGCAACTGACGGGTTCCATGGCCAAAGATTGAAATCACAAAACTCAAGACTTAGAAACCACGTAGTGGTGAGCGCTGAAGGAACGGGTTATTTTAAGTGAAGATGAGATACCTTTCTGGGTAGGGGTGATAGGTGGTAGAGGGACATGGAGCTGCCTAGTGTAGGCCCTACGGTCTCCTGAAGTCTCCTCCATTCCTACGTTCAGAAACCTTCCTCAGGTTGACACAACGTAGGCTGAGCCACGTCAGTGAAAGAAATCGCCTGGCGGCAGCATTAAGGAAGGAAAACAAAGACCGACTGGTTAAAGAGGACCCGATTAACCTCGGAAGAACCGGGTTAGGACGGCAGAGAGGTTCGTCTTCTTCCTCAGCCGTCGGAGGCGTCGGCCTCTGGAAGCGGACTCTCGAGAACGACGACCGCCCGGAGTCAAAATTTCGTGAAGAAACTGCCTCCGACGTTTTTTCGAAAATGCGGTGGGAGACTCCAGCAATGATGGGAGTAAGGAGGAGGAGGAGGAGGAGGAGTAGGGGGAGAAGAACAAGAACAAGAACGAGATGAACAAGAAGAGGAGAAAGAAGAAGATAAGAACAAGAGGGGAACAGGAAGAGGAGAACAAGAAGTGGATAAGGAGGAAGAAGAAGATGAAGAAAAGGAGTGAGGAATAGAAAGAAGAGTATGGAGGAGAGTGAGGAAGAGGAAGAGGATGAAGAAGAGATGTGAGAATGAGTAAGAAGAGGAGTGAGGATGAGGAAGAAGAGGATGAAGAAGAGGAGTGAGTAGGAGGAAGAAGAAGATGAAGATGATGATAAAATGGAGGAGGAAGAAGAGAGAAGGAAATAAGAAAAAGAGGAATAAAAAAGGAGAGAAGAGATAGAGAGAGAGAGAGAGAGGAGGAAGAGGAGGGGAAGGAGAGAAAAGGAAGAGGAGGGGAAGGAGAGAAAAGGAAGAGGAGGAAGAGTAAAAGAGAGATAGAGAGCAAGAGAGAGAGGAAAGAGTAGGAAGAGAGCTACAGAGAAAGCAAGAGAGGAAAGAGGGGAGAGAAACAGCAAGAGAGAGAAGAAAGAGGAAGAGTAGACAGAGAGAAAGAGAGAGAGAGAGAGAGAGGGGGAAAGATAGACAGAGAGAGAGAATGAGGAACAGGAGTGGGAGAAAGAGAGAGAAGGAAGAGGAGAAGAGAGAGACAGAGAAAGAGTGAGAGCAAGAGAGCATGAGAGAGAATGAAGAGGAGACGAACAGAGAGAGACAGAGAGAGCGAGCAAGAGAAAGAAGGAAGATGAGAGAGAGACAGACAGAGAGAGAGAGAGAGAGGGGGGGGAGAAGGAAGAGGAGGGGAGATGAAGAAAGATAAATAGAGAGAAATAAGAGGAGAAGAGAGAGAAGGAAGAGTAGGGAGTGAGAGAGAGAGACAGAAGGAACAGGAAGGGAGAGGAGGAAAGATAGAGAGAAATAAGTGGAGAAGAGAGACAAAGAGAGCGGTAGTAAGAGAGAGAAGGAAGAGTAGGAGGATAGAGAGAGAGAGAGAGAGAGAGAGAGAGAGAGAGACAGACAGACAGACAGAGAGACAGAGAGAAAGGAGGAAGAGGAGGGGAGAGAAAGAGAAAAAAGGAAGAGGAGGAAGAGAAGAGAGAGAGAGAAAGAGAAGGAAGAGGGGGAGAGAGGAGAGAAAAAAGAGGAAGAGGAGGAGGAGGAGGAAAGAGAAAGAAGAAAGAGAGACAGATAGCAAGAAATAAGGAAAAAAGGAGAGAGAGAGAGAGAAAGTAGAGAGTGAGTGAGAAAGACAAGGAAGAAGAGGGGAAGAAAGAAAGAGCGTGTATGAGAGAGAGAGACAGAGAGAGAGAGAGAGAGAGATAGATGAGAAGGAGGAAGAGGAGCGGAGAGAAAGGGAGAGGAGGAAGAGAAGAAGAGATAAAACATGACAGAGTAAGAGAGATGACAAATAGAGAGAGAGAGAGAGAGAGAGAGAGAGATAGATGAGAAGGAGGAAGAGGAGCGGAGAGAAAGGGAGAGGAGGAAGAGAAGAAGAGATAAAACATGACAGAGTAAGAGAGATGACAAATAGAGAGAGAGAGAGAGAGAGAGAGAGAGGAGGAAGAGGATGGGAAATAGGGAAAGAGAGAGGAGAAAGAGGATGGGAAAGAGTGAGAGAGAGAGGAAGAAGAGGAGGAGAGGGAAGAAAGAGTGAATGAGAGAGAGTGAGAATGGAGGAAAAGGAGGGGAGAGAAGGAAGAGGAGAAGAGAGAGATTAAAAGAGAAGATGAGAGAGAGAGAGATAGATAGATAGATAGAGAGAGAGAGAGAGAGAGAGAGAGAGAGAGAGAGAAAGAGAGAGGAGGGAGAGCAAGGGACTGAGGGGAGAGTAGGATGAGAGAGAGAGAGAAAGACAGGGAGTGAGAAATAGATAGATTACAAAGGATTACAAAGGCGGAGCATGCCGCCGACAGGAGACCTTTTGGTCCATAACTAGGTCATATGCGAAAAATATATACTAATGATAAATACATAAGAAAACAAATAAAAATTATAATACAAATAATAATACAAAATAAATGCATAGGTATAGTTAAATAATAAACAAACAGGTAAATGGTAAATAATAAATTGACAGATAAATAATGATAAATGAAAATCAAGCAAATAAACAAACAAATAATAACACACAAATAATCGAATAATATAAAATAAATGACAGTCAATTTCAGTGGGACCCAATGGGTATCAGAGGTAAGAATTTAGAGAGATGGGGCAGACTGCCTAATCAGTTCAATGATATCGTCTGCCATGAACCAGAATGAAATCTATAGAGAGCGTCAAGGATGTTGAAGGATAACGTGAAACTGACCTTTGCAAAAGGGTTGGATAGACCTTCATATACATACCTGAAAAAGAAATATAATAATTAATAATTATAGTAATAACTAAAGTAATAATATATTAAAGCAAATAAGGAGAGAGAGAGAGAGCGAGATAGAGAGAGAGAGAGAGGAGAGAGAGAGAGAGAGAGGAGAGAGAGAGAGAAAGAGAGAGAGAGAGAGGATATAAGGAAGAGGAGGGGAGAGAAAGAGAGAGAGAAGGACCAGGAGGAAGAGGAGAATAGATAAAGAGAGAAAAGAAAGAGGGGGAGAGAGGACTAGAAAAGAAGAGGAAGAGTCGAAGTAGGAGAAGGAGAAGAGAGAGAGAGAGAGAGAGAGGGAAGCAAGATCCAAAGAAAAACTTGTACCTCAGAACCAGGTCGAAAACAGTAATTTCGATGAAATCACAATTATACCTGTCAATGTTTGGGAAAATAGGACTAGAGTAGCAGCACTTAAGGGCAAACAAGGTTATTAGAACAAAATGCAGTAACTCCCCATTGACATGGAAAGGAATGTGTTAATGTTCAAAGTCTCAAGAAAGAAATGGATAGTTTGAAAGAAGCAATATCTGAAATCAAACAAATGCTCAAAGATCTGGTAAGTACAAACAAGCATACTAGAATACCCACTGTTAATGATGAAGTGAGAAAAACACAAATGATCCTAGTAGCGAAGAAACGAGGCAAACTATGCTGAAACTACTGGAGTCGTAAGAAAAAAAAAGGGGGAAAATTATTGGGATTCCTTTTTAGAAAGAATATCGACATCCATCCACAACACTTAAAGAAATATATAGTAATGTAAATAAGGCAAGAAGTGTACGGAAAAAGCAAGTAGCCCATCCCAACCCGAAAGAAAAAGCTAACAACCTTATGAATGACTGGGCAGAAATATCCAAAAGAGGAAGGAACCTACCCGAAGATTTTTTAGACTTTTAAGAAATATAAGTCACACGAGGCAGCAATTCGTTGTCAGTCAAAGGTGTATAACTGATGACACTTGCATTCCTATCACAAAAGATGAACTGTTAAATAGCGTTAGGAATGGTAAATGCACTGCACCTGGCGAAGATGGGTTGACTTACAATGTAGTAAATTGTCTCGTCAGTATGGAAAATAGTCCGGTTTTAGATCTCTTCAATGTAAAATTTTCGAGCGTAGGGTTGCCCGTAAAATGGAAAACTGCTCTAATCACACGGGTCAAACAAACTGTGATTATAGGCCGATGTCGTTGATTGACATCTTGCCTATGTAAAAGAATGGAGCGAGTAGTGCTAAGCAGAATAATGTATAAGATAGATAATTTAATATGTAAAAATCTATGTAGATATATGAAAGGTAAAAGCACTACAGATTGTGTTATTAAATGTATGAGTAATGCAGAAATGAATGATAGACATTTTGTTGATTTAAAAGGTGCATTTGATAGAGGGAATGAAAATGTTATTTTGGAAGGATTAGTAAACAAAGGAATCAAGGGTAAATTTTGATCTTGGATAGCAGACTATCTTACTAGAAGAGGAAGAGCAAAAGTTTTATTTCAAGGGAACGAGTCAGATGGAATTGGGCACCCCACAAGGAGGAGTGTTAAGCCCAATGCTTTTTAATGTTCTCATGGATCAAATTGCAAGTTACAACTTTTCCTACGGAGCTGAAATGATCGTTTATGCTGATGACATCCTTATACAATGCAAAATTAAAGAGTCGATGAGTAATGCTTTAAGTGACCTACAATATGTATGTAAAATAGTGGGATTAGTTATAAATGAACATAAAACTATATATAAAAGAAGAATGACAAACGATGAAGAGTTGCGGTTAAATGGAGTCAAGTTAGAAAAGGTGAATTGAACAGAATTGAAGACTTATAAATATCTTGGTATGTATACATCATTTAGTAGTACCAAAAGCCAAACATCACGTGTTAAAAACATATGTATGTCTAGATTCAGACCTATCAGCTTGACTTCAATCGTAGGAAAAATGATAGAAACTATCATCAGAGATGCTATCGAACATCATCTAGAAAGTAACTGTTTGATAAATGATAGCCAGCATGGATTCAGACGGAAACGTTCTTGCGTGACTAATTTACTCGAATTCTACAACACAGTCATCTCGAACTATGACAAAAGAAACAATATAGGTTTAATACATCTAGACTTTGCATAAGCTTTTGCTCCACGTGAGGCTACCTACTAAATCAGCTTCACATTGAGTAAGTGGTAGCCTATTAAGTTGGACTAGAAATGGGTTAAATGATCGAAAACAGAGAGTTGTTTTCAATGGTGAAACTTGTAGATGGAAAAATGTTAC
The DNA here is from genome assembly GCF_046742065.1 of Oratosquilla oratoria. Classification (NCBI taxonomy): domain Eukaryota; kingdom Metazoa; phylum Arthropoda; class Malacostraca; order Stomatopoda; family Squillidae; genus Oratosquilla; species Oratosquilla oratoria. The sequence continues at coordinate 8,561,890 of NC_134813.1, forward strand.
GAGTGGAGTTGCTCAGGGTTCCGTTCTTGGGCCATTTCTATTCATAGACCACGGACTAAAATCTATTGTCTCCAAATTTGCTGATGATACAAAAGTGTGCGGAATGGCAAATGATCACTTAAATCAGTTAGATATTCAAGAAGATTTAGATAAACTACAGCAATGGTCTGAAAAGTGGCTAATGAAGTTTAACACAAGTAAATGCAAGGTTACGCACATAGGTAAAAATAGCAGTAAGTACGATTACAAGTTATTTGGAAATTCGTTAACAAGAGTGGATAGTGGAAAGGATCTCGGCGTCATTATCAGTAACGATCTAAAATCATCTAAGCAGTGTATTTCAGCCTCTGAGAAAACAAATAAGATTCTAGGACTGATTGCGCGATCTTTTGACTTCAAAAGTCCATCTCTCATTAACAAGCTATACAAATCGTTAGTTGGTCCACATTTGGAATATGCTGTTTCCGTATGGTCACCGAATCTCATTAAAGACATTGACAGATTGGAAAAAGTACAACGGCGAGCCACAAAACTGATTCCAAATATCAAAACTAAATCATACGAAAATCGACTAAAACGTATGAATCTTCCCCCCCCCCCCTCTAAAAAAGCGTAGACTCAGAAGTGACTTGATACAGGTTTTTAAGATTCTAAAGGGAATTGACAACATCAAAAGTGACAAAATTTGCACACTAAATAATAATGGTCTCAAACTGTCAGGAAATAGATTTAATTTGGAAGTGGGTAGAAACAACTTGGCCAACCGTGTGGTTAATGAATGGAATAGACTTCCTGCAGAGGCAGTGCAATGTAGTTCAGTTCGAAGTTTTAAGATTCGTTTAGATAAACATCTAAGCAAGATGCTGTAATGACTGTCATTTACTTGATATTATTTGTTTGCTATCATTATTCTGTTTATTATTATTTGCTTGATTTTCATTTATTATTAGTTATCTATCAATTTATCATTATTTACTATTTACCTGTTTGTTCATTATTTAACTATACCTATGCATTTATTTACTTGATTTATTATTATCTATATCATTATAATTCTATCTATTTATATTGATTTATTTATCATTATTATAGTTTTTTCTCCGCATCCGACCAAGTTATGGACCAAAAGGTCTCCTGTCGGCATGCTCCGCCTTTGTAATCCTTTGTAAAATGTAATGTAAAAAATATTTGGTGTCATGGGTCTGTTGTCGGTGAAAAAGCTGGATGTGGTATTGTGACTAGGGAATTGTATGAACATATTAATTATATAAATAATGAAGTGCGATATTCCAAAAGAATAGAAGGTAGCACTGCAGCACAATTATATGCAATACATGAAAGTTTAAAACTAACGTCTAACAGAGGAAGATCATTATATTTATTTGTAGATAGTGAGAGTGCATTACTTGCACTTGATTTAAAATTCCATAGTGATGACAGCCGCCTTGTTTTAAAAAGTTAATGAAGGACATGCAATCAATGTAACTTTTGTATGGATAGCAGCATTACACTGTGAATGATGTAGCTGATGATTTAGCTAAACAAGGAAGAGAGACATGGTTGATGTGATCAGTGTAGCAAGTAAGGAAGAAATCAAAGTGAAAAGGAGAAAAGAAAGAGGAGACACTTGGGACGACGTAGATAATAAAAGACAATTGGTGGTAATGCTATGGTGTCAAAAATGAAGTGAAGTAAGGTTGTGATAGAAGTGTAGAAGTAGGCAGAAAATGTTGTTTAGTTAGAGAAAAGATGATATGACTACAGGCGCCAACGGCCATACATACCACTCTGAAGACACACACCGCTTCTCGTCCGATCAGCCAAGTTGATTAAGCAGCGTTGGGTCTGGTTAGTTATAACGTACTTGGATGGGTGACGACCGCCTGGGAACACCAAATGCTGTTGGTATTTATTTATCTTCTCTTCTCTTTCTGTCCTACATTTCTTGTTTCATTTATACCAGCTTAACTACAAACAAACGGCTCATATTTCACTTTCTCTGTCTGCTCTGTCCTAGGATTCTTGGTCAATCTAAACCAGCTTCGCTACAAATACTTATTGACCTCGTAATAAATAAACCCTATCAAGAGCGTTAAGTCTATCTTAGTTATTCATGGCTTCGTTGATATCAATATAGACCATTATTTTATTGTGGACCGTAGTACTATCACAAGAAATAATTATAATGGCTACAAAAGAGTCCATAACGGATCAAACACCAATCAATCTTTTGTTTCTTTTCTTTAACCGCATTGTAAATGTTTCCAACAAACTACCTGTTCAAGTGGTCAATTTAAATACAATTGACACTTAAAGTAAGTCAGTGGTTCTTAACAGTTTCCACTGTTTACACCCTCGTTCAATTCGCAAGCAGCCCCCCTCCCTCGTACCGACCAATATGCCTGATGCTGCTGCTGCTGCTGCTGCTCTTTACATCTCCTTTGTCCTACCTAACAATGGCTACCAACCACAACCACACCTACCGCTGTCAAACATAGAAAAACAGCAAATCTCCCAAATGCAACGCACGATCCAACGTCTCAACACAACACTTCATCCACCATAATTTGCATCTCATTAATTCATTCACCCTCACTGGCAGGTCACCACTTCCAAATATATAAATACACCACGCACGCACTTCGCTCTATATATTCTAAGTCTTTGCCAGTATCTTTCCTTCTCAGGACTCACAAGTCACCTTGTATCACCAATTGCATATGCAACTTATCTACGTGTAAGCATTAGTTTCCTTCCGTTTCTCTACTTTCTGATCGTGGCACCACCAACTACCACTTTCTTCTTCTTCTTCTTCAGCCTTTTGTTTTTTCTCTTTATTTTAACTTTCGTCAATCTTGGAGATATACTTCTTCCCCTCTCCTCTCAGCTGTCATAACTTGCACACACACAACATGACTGAAAAACAATCTCCTGCCTGCCTGCCACGCATCACCAATATATGCATATAGATATATCTTTGCGTATACATTCTACATTTCTTAAGCTCATCATTTGTATATTGTATGTAAAGTTATAATTTTAAAACAACTTATTGGATGCATAAACATAATCTATGTAGGATTCATCAACTTGGTGTATATATGCATATGTTAACATGTACACATACTCGTCTATTCTGTATTTGTTATATGTTTTAAGCTTATCATTTGTATACTGTATGTACAGCTACAATTTCAAGGTAACTTGTTGGACGCACAATCATAATTTACATAGCATTCATCAACTTTACTTTTATAACTATCAGCTTCCCTATCTCCTTTATTCTATATTTGTTATATATCTTAAGCTTATCATTTCTATACTGTATATACAGGTAGAATTTCAAAGTAACTTGTTGCACGCACAAACATAATCCATATAGCATTCACCAAGTTTACTTTTATATCTATCAAAATCACTAACTAATTACATTTAATAGATTAGCCACAGATGCATAGTCTTTCCTCAAATACATAAACACTATCTTCTCGTTTTGTGGTTATCACTTATATTCTTATTACGCTATCTATCATTTCATTTAGAAAACATGGTACGTGACATTTGTCTGTCTAAATGTTATTAGTTTGCTACATTGGGCTACTTTGGTGAATCACCGTTACTAAATCTTCCCTATTCCTAGCATTGAAAAAAGACAGGCAAAATAAGTACTAGCAATGAATTTTATGTTATTCGCCGATAGACTCTCACACACACACACATACACACACGCGCGCACACGCACACACACACACACACATACACACACACATACACACACACACACACACACACACACACACACACACACACACACACACACACACACACACACACACACACACACACACACATATGTTTATATATATATATATTTACATATAAATGTGTGTATATATATATATATATATATATATATATATATATATACATATATATACTCATACACACACACACACACACACACACACACACACACACATACGTATATATATATATATATATACATATATATATATATTATACATATATATATATATATATATGTATATATATATATATATATATATATATATATATATATATATATATATATATATATAACACCGGTAAACTAATGAAAAAGTGTCAGTAATTGTATATATCATGACACCCAATATTGAAGATATCTGGGTTGCGTACACTGATGGAAATTGGTATACGTTGTTAGTTTCTTCGATCACTACTTTTGGGGCCAGAAGAATTTTTCCACTATTGAAGTCCGTTGTCAGCTGGCGGGTTTCCCGCCTGAGCCAATATGAGTGGCCGATGCGTCAACGCGAAGAGCCTTTAAAAGGCGCAGTAATTATATTGCTGTGACCCAGGCTCCAGGTGGTGGGGTTCTCCGAATTCCTGCAGGGAAATTGATTTTGCCCTGCATGGAATTTTTGGCTTTAAAGAACGGGATTAAGTCCCTTGGCTCCCTGATAGTCTTTGGCGGCGCAGCTATTTGCCATCGCCAGGAGACGACGACTTGAACGTAGTGGCCGAGGCTCCAGCAGTAAGAAAAATATTTTCGAGCTGCAGCCCAAAGGACTGACCCTGTGGCCAATACTACCGCCTCCATATCGTGCGGTGCAGCAAAGCTGCCGTATCTACAAGATTCTAATGCAGGAGGAACCAACATAAAACCTCGCTGTTGGAGGTCATGTCGCAAGGTCCCTCACAGGCGTTTTTTCGGCGCTAGCTACGCCAGGTCTCCTGCACGAAAATCAAATGATGAGACGCAAACCGCTGGCTCCATTTGACATATATTGAGTCAGTGCTTCTCATTTTTCCACGCTTTTAGCGAGTAACTTCCCTGTAGCCAGCCTGGGTTACATGCCAGCGGCAAAGGCTCCAGGCAACATTTTTCCAAGGACCCAGAGACGGCAAAGGCTCCGAGTGACATTTCTAAAGAGCTACAGGAACTTTTTAAAGAAACAAAAAATTCGCACTTGAATATCATCTTAAGTGCAAACTGGAGAAAATTCTAATTATATTTACAAATCAACACTTGAAAAGAAAAAAAATAAAGAAAACATCACGAGTAGAATCTTTTTGGCGCCTCTCATAAACTTTTCCGAAAAGACTTTCAGGGGTCAAGCCAAGTACATTTGATTCTGCGCAAAATGTGACATTTGCTGCAAAATGCGACATCTGCTCAATATCGAATGTTCAACTTGTCGACATTTTGAGCCAATACAAAACATGTCGACAAGATAAGAACTCGATGATAATAATAATGATAATAATAATAACAATGATAATAATAATAATAATGATAATAATAATAATGATAATAATAATAATGATAATAATAATAATAATAATAATAATAATAATAATAATGATAATGATAATAGTAATAGTAATAATAATAGTAATAATAATGATAATGATAATGATAATGATAATAATAATAATAATAATAATAATAATAATAATAATGATAAAATAAATATATAAACAATAATAATAATAAAATATTAAAATAATAATATAAATAATGATAAAAATAATAATAACAAAAATTATAATAATAAAGATAATAATAAAATAATGATAATATAATAATAAAACAATAATAGAATAGTAATTAATATAATGAAAATAGTAATAATAATAATAATGATAATAATAATAATAACTATAGTAACAATAATAATGATAATAACAATAATAGTAATACTAATAATAATAATAATAATAATAATAATAATAATACTAATACTAATAATAATAATAATAATAATAATAATAATAATAATAATAATAATAATAATAATAATAATAATAATAATAATAATAATAATAATAATAATAATAATAATAATAATAATAATAATAATAATAATAATAATAATAATAATAATAATAATGATAATAATGATAATAATAATTTGAATAAGGATGAGCAACAGTACTATATAGATAGACTTGATCATAAGTGATGATGACGACTACGAGACTAACAACACACTCCTCTTCTTCATCCTCTTCTTCCTCATCCTCACTCCTCTTCTTACTCATTCTCACTTCTCTTCTTCATCCTCTTCCTACCTCCTCTTCTTACTCATTCTCACTTCTCTTCTTCATCCTCTTCCTCTTCCTCACTCTCCTCCATACTCTTCTTTCTATTCCTCACTCCTTTTCTTCATCTTCTTCTTCCTCCTTATTCACTTCTTGTTCCCCTCTTCCTGTTCCCCTCTTGTTCTTATCTTCTTCTTTCTCCTCTTCGTGTTCTTCTCGTTCTTGTTCTTGTTCTTGTTCTTCTCCCCCTACTCCGCCTCCTCCTCCTCCTCCTCCTCCTCCTCCTCCTCCTCCTCCTTACTCCCATCATTGCTGCAGTCTCCCACCGCAACTTGGGCGTGATTTGATTGATTTTCGAAAAAAATGTCGGAGGCAGTTTCTTCACGAAATTTTGACTCCGGGCGGTGGTTGGTCTCGAGAGTCCGCTTCCAGAGGCCGACGCCTCCGACGGCTGAGGAAGGAGACGAACCTCTCTTCGGTCCTAACTCGGTTCTTCCGAGGTTAACCGGGTCTTCTGTGACCAGTCCGTCTTTGCTTTCTTTCCTTAATGCTGCCGCCAGGCGATTTCTTTCACTGACGTGGCTCAGCCCGCGTCGTGTCAGCCTGAGGAATGTTTCTGAACGTAAGAATGGAGGAGACTGCAAGAGACCGTAGGGCCTACACTAGGCAGCTCCATGTCCCTTACCACCTATCACCCCCACCTAGAAAGGTATATTCTCTTTAAACAACCCGTTCCTTCAGCGCTCACTACTACGTGGTTTCTAAGTCTTAAGTTTTGTGATTTCAATCTTTGGTCTTGGAACCCGTCCTGTTGCTGTCTTGATTCGCAACTCCTTGTTGCTGGTTCTGCTGTCGGGGCCAATTCCTCCTCCTCGACCTTTCCGCCGATGGGTTTTGACGATTGTGGTTCTCGGTCCTTCCCGCTTCCGCCGCCTGTCGATTTTATTCAGCTGAGGGAGACTGGTCCCGCGTCGAAAGGGCTAAAAATGCATGCGAGTGGTCTGAAGGTCTGTGTCTGAATTAAGCCCTTTTTTCAGAACTTGTGCACTTCCAGTGCACATGTTGATTTGCTAGCCCCTCAGGGCATGATGGACATGGGCTGTAAAAAAGGTCAGGCTAAGCATATGGCAGTTTCCTAGCTTGTGGGCATGATGAAAATGGTCTGAAAAGTAGGCAGTCTCAAAGTGCAAAGGGCTTTCCAAGCCTCTTTGGGCTTGTTGAAATTGGGCTGTAAGTACGTCAGGGTAAGCACATGGCTTTCCTAGCCTCTGGGGAAGTTTAAAATGGGCTGGAAAAGGTCAAAATCAGAGATAAAAGGTCGTATTACGACGGCGTTTTCTGCCCCTTTCGATATCTCTGTGACCTGAAGAATGAGCTGAAGGAAGGTCATTTTCAGAGATAAAGGCCCTTTTATGGACTTTTCTGCCCTTTGTAGGTCTCTCTGACCTGAATACTTTAGAATGTGACGTCGTATTGTTGTTCCTGCTCAAGGTTGACTGTAGGTTTGATAATTGTTGATGGTTGGTATATCGAGAAATATTTCTTCTTCTTTTTTTCTGCTATTGTTTCGGGAACTATTGTCGTTTTGTAGTCTGTCATTGTTGGTAGATGGTTGGTTTTTGTACTATTGTGATGAGGATTAAATATTTCAATTTCAAAGTGAATATCTGATTGATATTCTTTTTTAATAAATGTTTGGTGTACTATTGTCTGGATGGTGTGGCTGGGATATTGTTTAAACACCTTTGCCCTCACAGGAAATCGACAACCGCGTCAATCATTCTTCAATATGATTAAGTCCGGTTCTCCTACAGAACCGGACTCGTTTCTTTAAATCTTTTACTTTGCTGGCCATTATAGGCTTTGTTATTAGATTTTCAATGTTGAATTTTTAATCTTCTTAATTGATTTTACGGCTTTCTTATACTTCTCCTTTAAAACTCTATGGACTTTTTTCAAAATTTGCCGTATTTTTATCAGTGGGCTTTCTTGTTTTGGAGCATCTATACAATCCTAGACGACTTCAAATATTAGCTGTTCTAGCATCTTTTGAGACGCTGATTCTCCTTCGGTATATTTAATCTTATTTTCTAATTTATTGAGTTGGGCTCTTTTAGATTGAATGAGGCATAGTGCCTCTTGGTAAAGGACCTGCCGAACTTCTTCAAGGTCCTGTTTTGGAGCGTTGACACGCTCCTCGATGACTTAAAAAATGAACCTTTCTAGGATCATTTGAGACACTGAATGTGCTTGGGTATATTTAATTTTATATTCTAATTGATTGAGTTGGGCTTTTTGAGACTGGATGAGGTATAGTGCCTCTTGGTAAAGGACCTTGCGAACTTCTTCAAGATCATGTCTTCTTGAGGGGCTAAAGCAATTTCGGAATGATTTGGGCACGGATGTGATGGGCAATTATGATACGGTAAAGCAGTCCACTCGCATGTTACCGACAAACGGTCAGACGAGCCTCGGGCATGACGTCATGTCGATTGGAGCGAGTCGTCGATCATGGATAGTCGAAAAAAAAATAAATAAAAAACGAAAAAAGAAATAAAATGCAATGTCCTCTCTCGCTCCCTCACCACGATGGAATTCATAATTGAGTTTGTAAATAAACATTTCTTTTCAACCTTTCTCTTTTTAGAAAGTAAGAAAATATAAATCTTACTTCATGACAGAACTTAAGGGACTAGACAATATGGCCTCCGACTAGGATAGCTCAACTGAATGGAACTGTACTATATAAGTTTTGCATGTATGTACACATGTACTATGTGTGTACCTATGTACTATGTACCTACGTAATTTGTATCTACGTATGTATTATGTATGTACCTATTTACTATGTATGTATGTACTATGTATGTACTATGTATCTACGTATGTACTATGTGTTTACGTATGTACTATGTATGTATCAGTTTGTGTCAAGTACGTATGTACTGTATTTATATACCTATGTATTATGTATGTACAAATATACTGTGTATGTACGTATGTACTGTGTATGTATGTACCTATGTATCATGTATGTACGTATGTACTATATATGTATTAATTTGTATCATGTACGTATGCAGTGTGTATGTATTAATTTGTATCATGTACGTATGTACTGTGTATGTATGTACCTATGTATTATCTATGTACTATATAAGTATTTATATGTATTTATTATGTTCGTGGATAGTGGACAGGATGCAGGGGTGACCCGTCATCCAGGAGGTGAAAGATAAGAGGTAGGGAGGAGGGTGGAGGGGAGTGGAATATATAGGAAATGGAATGGGTGGGAGTGGTTTCTATGCCTTTTTCTTTTTGGCTATCCCCCGTGTAAGGGTGAAAAAGCCTTTGGTATATGTATGTATGTATGTATTATGTTTGTGTGTATTATCTATGTACAGGTATTTACTGTGCGTGTATTTATGTATGTTTATAATATGTATGTATGTAGTATGTATTTATTATATATATATATATATATATATATATATATATATATATATATACATATATATATGTGTATTCACCTCGGATCTGCTGCAGTCTCTGTCGAGACAGCCAGACACCTTCCTACGGCAGTGAGCTCAGAGCTCCTTATTAGCCGATCTCTGGGTAGGTCTGAGACCACTCACACACCACACACCGGGACAGCAAGGTCACAACTCCTTGACTAACGTCCCGTACCTACTCGCTGCTAGGTGAACAGGGGCAACACGTGAAAGGAGACAAACCCAACTTATCTCCGCCCGACCGGGGAATCGAACCCCGGTTCTCTGGCTTGTGAGGCCAGTGCTTTACCAATCCGCCACCGATTGTGTGTGTGTGTGTGTGTGTGTGTGTGTGTGTGTGAGAGAGAGAGAGAGAGAGAGAGAGAGAGAGAGAGAGAGAGAGAGAGAGAGAGAGAGAGTGCGTGTGGGTGTGCATGTATATTTATGGGTGAGTGTACAATGTACATGTGTGCATGTACTTGTATTCATGCATATACCTTTCTCTTATCTCTTTCTCCCTCTCTCTCTTTCCCCCTCTCTCTCCCTCCCTCCCTTCCTGTCTCTATCTCTTCCTTCTCTCTACTCCTCTTCTCTCTTTTTCCCCTCCTCCTCCTCCTCCCCCTTCTTCTCCTTCACTTCCTACTCTCTTTTGGTCTCTCCTCCTCCTCCTCTTCCTCGTCTTTCATCTCTTTTCCTCTCTCCCCCTCTTCACTCTCTCCTTTCTCTCCCCTCTGTCAAACACGTGATCCAACACCAGGCTGATTCATATATATATATATATATATATATATATATATATATATATATATACATATATATATATATATACATATATATATATGTGTTCTTTTTAGCTAGTGAAAAACGTATTTCCCAGGTTATTGTTCTATTCCCATTTCTGTTTGGTCAAAAAAAATGCTTCAGGAACGAATATATATATATATATATATATATATATATATATATATATATATATATATATATATATATATATATATATATACATATATACATATATGTACATATACATATATATATGTATATATATATACACGTACACACACACACATGTATATATATATATATATACACACAAACACACACACACACACACATATATATATATATATATATATATATATGTGTGTGTGTGTGTGTGTGTGTGTGTGTGTGTGTGTGTGTGTGTGTGTGTGTGTGTGTGTGTGTGTGTGTGTGTGTGTGTGTGTGTGTGTGTTGTGTGTGTGTGTGCGTATGTGTGTGGGACAAATAAAACGCGATGACATTGTATTATGGGTATCGGGTGGTCTGTTTATCGCCATAAACATTATTTAGCGTATATTTTGGGGTCCAGAAAAAGCCAGTCCTAACCTTTGTCTTATTTTTTATGAATTTTGATCTGAATTATGTTCACCGATATATTATGAATTTCTGACGAAAAAAAAATGGGTTTATTGATTTAAGGTTACGAAAGGAAAGGAGATGACGGCGATACTGTCCTCTTAATTTGACCTTTACTATTATTATCATTATCATATACATATATGTATTCGTTTTTTTTTCCGTGGAAAGAGGTTCTTGAAGTTTATTGTGCCTGATTTCATAGTTTCCAAACAATATTTTTATTATTTTATCTTATCTTTTTCTCTATATAAATTTGTTTAATCCTATTCTATTATCTTTTGGTTATGGTATAATTAATTTGTTTCCATATTGTTATTTTTTCTTTGTTTTTCTTTTTGTTTCTTTTGTGCAATTTTGTTGTATTTTATCTTATATCATCTTAGAGAAAATTTTTATTTGTCAGACCTACAAAATGGACGTCATATAGAATCATGTCCCTACTAGCCAGCTTCGAAAACTGTCAACTCCCTCTCTTCTCTATGGAGGTGCAGCCCCGATGGGCCGACACTCAGTCTCCGGAAAGAACCTAAGATATCTCACAGTCAAAATTTGACTATGTTTACTTTTTCAAGAAAAGAGCACGCAATCGCCGACTGATCTCGTCTTCGTAATACTATAAATTTTTGGCACATAAAGAGTCTTACACTAAAAGTGCTATCACACTGGGCCATTTTTCCTTCAACCTCCGATTAATCGGCGATACCGCCTACCTCCAGAACTTTCTCCAACTGGAAGTTGCTATGGCAAAAAAAAAAAAAAAAGAAAAAAAATAATAATAATGATAATCATATGCTGGAGGAAAATAATTTTCCTACAGCATATGAGATTCCCTCCCGAAAGGTGTGGGCTGCAACTATGCTTCAACAGTCGGAGGAAAAATAGCCCAGTGTGATGACGTCTTAATGCAACGCAGACTACATTCCAAAGTTTCTTTCCAGAGAGTTTTACTGGAAGATTCCAGGATCGTTGCCAGCCACGTTGGGGACGCGAGTTTCCTGTTAGCTTATTTTAGTTGATTTAATTTCACCGTTTTATATTGCAGTGTGGTTTAATTTATTCTTGTTTAGTTTTATGCTTCTTTCTTCTTCTGTTTTTCTCTCAGTTGTTATATTCGTTTGCATCACAATCCCTCGTTTTCTTGATTTTTCTTTTTAGAATGTGTCTCCTTCTACTCATCACGTCTGAAATTCACCCAACACTTCTGCTTGTCGACATTTTACACACTCGTCAAATACAACACTTGGACGCAATATTGGATATTTTTTCCACTTCTTCAGGTGAAAATTTGCATGTGAAAGAAAAGAAGGAATTACGATCTTCAGAGGCGAATTTCTCGTGACATCCAAGCCACGTTTAGCCATCGTGACGTCATGTCGTCTCTTGTTAGATGTGATGACGTCAGCATAATCGTACTTGATTAAAGTGGCGTCATGCTAGGTGTTTCTCATTAGCATGGTATTTGCATTTGCTACTTCGTTTGAGTAGAAACGACTCTGGTTACAACGTTTTATTTTTCAAAATTGCAAATGTCAAATTACTCTTGCGTCAGAGTGAGAAGCTAAATGAAGAATTAAGAGAAGTTAAACATATACGAATGTTAGACACATTGTTGAGATTTTCTTGGGGAATATTGTTACTAAGATCGTTCTTACTACAACGAAAAAGTAGTAGTATCGTATGGCTTTTTTACACCTCCAACTTTGTATTTGCTAGCCAGTCTATGAATGTTTGATTTGCTTCATAGATAGTCTGGTAACCCCCTGGCACTGCTGTGATTGGGCAGTGCAGTACGAGATGGTCTGTATCTTGGGGCAAATTATGACAAGATGGGCACATTGGGGAGTCTTTGTAGCCCCAGCGATGCAGGTTAACGGCTGTTTTGCCTTGTTGTGATATCAGCCTGTTGGCTTGTGTCCATTCTCTTCTGGTTAGGTTGGAAAATCCAGGTAGTATTTCGGTTGGGTCTGTTACTAAGTTTCCCCCAGTGGGTAGTTTCCTTGTCCATTCTTCTTGCCAGATCACCACGCTGTCATCGTGCGGTGGCTTAAGTACCCTAATGCCTAAGGATTGGGGGAAAACTAAGAGTGATCCCAACGTGGCATCCGGACATAGACTCGATCTATCTCCCGGATACACACCTCCACAATCATGAACGAAAAAGTAAAAACAAGTAGCAGGCTAGCCTAGTGTGCATCAACCTTTAGAAAGAGTCGCGCTTGTCACCACAAAACCATTTCAATCGCCCGTTCTTACAGACACTGTTTCTGTGGAGCAAATGCGGGAGACGATTTCTCCGTGCTCGATTATCAGAACACCGAAGGAAAAAACGAGAAGATGGAAAAAGAAAAAAATAATGCCATTTCTTCTTCCCTAAGGAAGAAAGTTGAAGGTAAAGTTTACGAATAAATCTTACGGATTTAGCTCTTTATTGTTTTATATTTATATTTATGGATAGAAAGGAGGAGTGGCGGAGAATTGTAAACTAGGCACCGGATGCTGACAGGCCGTGACCTAACAGGCGTCTGGTTAGAAGGTGAGAATAATATATATATATATAATATATATATATATATATATATATATATATATATAAAACACACACACACACACACACACATATATATATATATATATATATATATATATATATATATATATATATATATATATATATAATTGTGTGTGTGTGTGATATATTGGTCACTACCTTTTTCTCCCGCCGTCGACACTTGAATCTCTTGTGTCTACGTCCCCCTTTTTCCTACCATCAGCGTTCCCTCTAAGCTGTGCGCATATGCGCACATATGTTTTACAACTGGCGCACACAAAGAAAAAGTGTGCGCGCACAAAGGAAAAGTGTGCGCACACAAAGAAAACGTGTGCGCACACAAAGTTTTCAAACGATATCACAATCCATTCAATAAAGAAGTTCCACATAAGCATCAACTCATAAATTCTCTAAAAAAACATGGTAACATGCCAACCGTCAAACCATTAATTGCTTTGATGGAGATAATATGTAATACAAGCTTACAAATTGTGCTTAAATGATCAGATGGGGACTCGCACGGGTGCTCGCGTATACTTTTCAGGGAAGACAAAGTTTGCGCACAAGCTAATGTCTGCGCACACTCGCAGCAAAGAAATTAGAGGAAACATTGCTCTCCTCCTAAAGAAGTGTCATTTCGTTCCTTCAGTGTACAGTACCTCTTCTAACGACTGAACTTTTCGGGTTCAGATCAAGACAGTCTGACGCAGACGACTCAGCCTTTACTTCCACCTCTATGAGAGTGGATTCGAATTATTTGTCGTTTTCGGCAGATTTCTTGTGCTTTTTACTATCGTTCCATTGGACGATATATAAAACGCAATTTCTTATTGGTCGAGAGAGCCACTTGCATTAGAGGTCACTCATTTCGGTGCGATCCCTGATTGGCTACTGTATCTGCTGCACTGGAAAGGCGTCTTGGTCGATTGCTTGTCAACCTACATCAAAGATTATAATGTAAATAATACATAAGAACATAAGAAATAAAGGAGACTGCAAAAGACTATAAGGCCTACACTAGGCAGCTCCGTATCCATCACCACCTGTCATCTCCATCCATAAAGTTGTCTAATCGTTTTTTAAAACAACTGATAGTTTCAGCGCTTACTACATGGTTACTAAGTTTATTCCATTCATCGACCACCCTATTAGTAAACCAATTCTTGCCTATTTCCTTCTTAAATCTAAATTTGTCCCAGTTTATACCCAGTACTGCGAGTCCTACCCTGTTGTTTTATTATGATGACCTTGTTTGCATAACCCTTGTTATAGCCTTTGATCCACTTGAACACTTCTATTAGATCACCCCGCACTCTACGTCTTTCCAGAGAGTGTAAGTTTAGGTGCCTAAGCCTCTCTTCGTAAGGCAAATTTCCGAGTCCTTGTATCATTTTGGTCATTCTTCTCTGTACTGATTCTAGTGAATTTACGTCCATTCTGTAGGACGGAGACCAAAACTGTACCGCATAGTCAAGGATGGGTCTAACTATCGCTAGATAGAGTTTAATAATTACCTCTGCACTTCTATTCGTTACCGTCCTAGCAATGAAGCCTAATGCATTGTTAGCTTTATTTCTGGAGCTAATACACTGCTTCCTGGTTTTAAGGTCCGGACTCACCAGAACTCCCAAGTCCCTCTCGCACTCAGATTTTTCTAAAAACGTGTTATCTAAGTTGTATCTATTTTCGGGGTTGTGTAGCCCTACGTTTAACACGCTACACTTAGAGATATTGAAGTTCATTTGCCATTTCACCGACCATATTAACAGCTTATTAAGGTCATCCTGCAGAATCTGGGCGTCGTCTCCTGACCTAATTAGGCGTCCTATTTTAGTGTCGTCCGCAAACTTACTAACATCACTATTTAACCCTTCGTCTAAGTCGTTTATATACATAATGAACAACAAGGGACCCAAAACCGAGCCCTGGGGGACCCCGCTAGTAACATTGCCCCATCTAGATTTTATTCCATTTATGGTGACCCGCTGTTTTCTGTTACTAATCCAAGCTCTAATCCATTCTAACACTTTTCCTCCTATGCCATGGGCTTTGATTTTATTTAGCAGTCTCTGGTGTGGCACTTTGTCGAACGCTTTGCTAAAGTCAAGGTAAATAACATCGTAATTTTCATTGTTGCCTGACGCCTTATATACTGTACCTTAGTGTAAAAGGATAGAATATTAGTCACACATGACTTACCCTTGGAGAAACCATGCTGTGAAACACGAATTAAATTATGCCCTTCAATGTGTTCTCTGAGTCTATTTACTATTATTGATTCAAGCATTTTTCATATAACCCATGTCAAACTGATTGGCCTGTAGTTGCATATAGACGATCTATCTCCCTTCTTAAAAACAGGAACAACGTTTGCCTGCCTCCAAGCAGTTGGAACAGAACCAGTGTCTACCGATTTATTGAATATTTCAGTTAACTGGTCGCAGATTTCAAATTTACACTCTTTAAGCATTCTTGGAAAAATTTCGTCTGGACCCGGAGATTTTGTAGCTTTAAGTCTGTCAATCTGCTTGACTACTTCTTCTTTACTAATGCTGATATTAGTTAGACTACTTTCTTCATCCCCTCTGAAAATCGGATCGCAGTCAGGTACTTTATCTAACCTCTCATTAGTAAACACCGATAGAAAATAATTGTTAAACTCCCCACTCATTTTTTCTTCCGATTCAATCATGACATTTTCATCGTTTTTAATTGGTCCTATTCTTTCTTTATTTTTTGTTCTATAGAGGTGAAAGAAACAATTTGGGTTGGATTTTGCTTGACTGGCAACCTTGATTTCATAATTACGTTTCGCTGAACATACATACATGAATACATACACACACACACACGCACACACTAGTAGTTAGGTATAATTTCTCAGGCCGAGTAGGAAATTTTATTCAGCTGAGGGAAACCCTCGTCGTGGAGGTTCAAATTAAACTGAAATAAGTGGAATATGAATTGGCCGACCCTCGACCCCGCATGAGCCTCAGGAACCAAGAGACCAGCCCCTCACGCGCCGGCTACGCGAGGAGGCAGGCCCGGTCCATCAAGTACATGCGGGAATCGAACTCCTTCCATGTCCATTTAATCGTGGGTTATTTCACTCTTATAACCCCGTCCTCCGACACGTTCCAGTCCTTCTGTGGCTTAATATGGGCTTCATTTAGCATTTGGCGCTGTTTCACTTTCTTTAACAAACCTGGTTTTTTGGCCACTACACTCGTAACTGATTTTTTCTGTTAGGTCACTTTTTCCTTAAGTGCAACCCAGTTTGTTTTTCAAATGCAGCATCTATAAATTTGGATTCCATCATTTCCAGCTTTTCAATGAGCGTCTGCTTTGGTTTTCGAACCAAACCATCACCTGGTTCTACATCCGGGACATTTTGGGGCTTTTTACAAAATGTTCTGAAATCTTGTGGACAAGGGCTTGTTTTCCGTGAAAGCCTCATGAGACAATGCTGCCACTTTTTGGGATATTCTTTGCTAGTGCAGGATTTGAGCCACGTTTTTTGGGCTTTGTTCCAAGTGTACTGGGCTTTTAGTTGACACGTTTTAAAGATTTTCCTGTGCCCTATCTTTAGCGCTTTCCTCAATGTAGTCCCGCATTGTCGACCAGTTTGCGAGTTTGCGCTTTTTGTTTCGGGAGATTCTTCTGAAGCTTGTTCCTCAGGGATCCAAATTGGGTACAGGTCTTGGGACAGCCGGAATGTACCCAAATGTCCGCGGTTTTGATTTTCCTTTTTGGGCGTTCTCTGAAGTCCTTCCCCGGAAGCTTTTTCTCGAAGGTCTTTTTGGCCCTCTGGAGACTCTTCTGAAGCTTCTTCCTCCTCAGGGATCCAAATTGGGTACAGGTCTTTGGACAGCCGGAATGTTAGGGGAGCGAATGACATGCAATTAGCGCCACCGACGGTCTAATGAAGTCGATCTCGAAGTCGGTGGGAGGAAGAACGAACAGAACATCATCGATGGCTGTCAGACAGGGTCCATCATGGCTACCGCCGGTCGATTTTATTCAGCTGAGGGAAACCCATCCCTCAGTGTAGAATAGCCAAAACCACACTGTCATAATTTTTGTGGGTACTTTGACGGTGAAATGTAGAGAACCAGGCTGCCAGCAGTTTTAACGGCATAATAGGGAGAAATAATTAACTATGGGTAATGATGTGACCTGACACGCACACACACACCCAACTCCCCACCCACGAGAGTTGGAGTAACAACCCGAAGTGCATCGATACTGAAATTATTTCAGCCCTGGGCGAGACTCGAACCCGGACCTCCGTAGTGGCAGCCGGGAACCGTACCAATTGCGCCACGAGTGTGTGTGTGTGTGTGTGTGCGTGCGTGCACGCGTGTACAAGTGTGCGTTACCCATAGACAGGACATGTATGAGCAATGAACTCTCATCCGGGAGGGTAATAGATGTCAATCACGTGTCAAACACGTGATCCAACACCAGGGTGATTCACATATACATATATATATATATATATATATATATATATATATATATATATATATATATATATATATATATACACACATATATATATATATATAATGTTCTTTTTAGATAGTGAAAAACGTATTTCCTAGGTTATTGTTCTATTCCCATTTCTGTTTGTTCAAAAAAATGCTTCAGGAGCGAAGATATATATATACACATATATATATATATATATATATATATATATACATACACGCACACACACACACACACACACACACACACACACACACACACACACACACACACACACATACACACACACACACACTACTGGTACAAGATCCCCGGTTGGAGATGATGGGTCTGAGGGGAATATCAGTTTTATGCAATTTTGGAAGGCCATAGAAATAAGGCAACTTAGGATTAACCACTTTGGTCAAGAATAACTATTTTACTACCCTTGTCTGCCTTTGTAATAATGTTATCCACTACAAGGGTAGTAATGTTATCCGCTACAAGGGTAGTAAAATAGTTATTCTTGACCATGACAGTTACGTAGATAAAGCCATGGCCCTTCCAAATGACACGGATACATATGAGCAACTTAGTAAAAATCCACTTAAAAACATGTCTGCCACTTTCAACAAAGAAGTTCGGAACATCTCCAAAGACGAAGAGGTATTGAAACTCAAAGTGGTTAATCCTAAGTTGCCTTATTTCTATGGCCTTCCAAAATTGCATAAAACTGATATTCCCCTCAGACCTATCATCTCCAACCGGGGATCTTGTACCAGCAAGCTTTCTAAATAGTTTGCAAACCTTTTATCCCCGTTTGTTGGTATTTTCTCCGATTCTCATTTAAAACACTCAAAGGATTTCATCACAAAATAAAAAAAAAGTGAATTTTTCTAGTAGAAAAATGCTTAGCCTGGATGTAATTTCTCTTTTCACACATGTCTGAATTGATGACGTTCTATCCTTCCTGAAAACCAAGCTACAATCATTTCAGGACAAATTCCCACTTCCCGTTTCAAAAATCATTGCACTTATTCGCCTGTGTGTCACATCAAATGTTTTTTCCCTTCAGAATTATTTTTTCAGACAAAAATTTACTTGTAGCATGGGTTCAAATCTCTCTCCTGTATTGGCCAATCTGTACATGGAATACTTTGAGTCTGTTCTTCTGCCTACCATTAAACCCGCAGACATGGTTTGGTTTAGATACTTAGATGACATTTTCACTCTTTGGGATGAAAATTGGGGTTCATTCGATAACTTCTTTGCTAATTTAAATTCGTTAGCCTCCAACATTAAGTTTAAAGTTGAATGGGAAGAACAAGGTAAGCTACCCTTTTTAGATGGTCTCATTGTTCGTGACGGAGACAAGCTTGCTTTTACCGTCTATAGAAAAGAAACCCATTCTGGTAGTTATCTTCATTTTTTCAGCAGTCACCCAGAAAGTAAAAAGTAGCGTCGCTTCAGGATTATTCCTTCGAGCTCTTAGAATTTGCAGCCCCCAGTTTCTTGAAGGAGAATTAAACATTATAAAATCTCAACTTAGTAATTTAGCTTACCCGGATTGGTTCTTGGTCAAAGCCCTCAGCCGAGCGAGATCCAATTTTTTCAACCCCCCCCCCCCCTTCCTCTAATTTTTCATTGGGCAAGAGCTCTTTAATCGTTCCCTTTTCTGAATCATTCATCCCCTCGACCAAGTTTCTTCCCAAAGACAAATTAGATTTGATTAATTATTACCCTAACACCATTAATAAAAAGGTGGTAAATGTCCACCAAAGGTTAAAAGAAGAACAGAGCCAAGGGGTTTATTCGATTCCATGTAAAGGTTGTGACGTAGTTTACATCGGACAGACTGGAAGGGATTTGAATACTAGGATGATTGAACATAAACGTTCCATTAAATATGCACAAGAGAGCTCAGCTGTGTTCCAACACGTTAAGCAATTTAAACATTGTTTAGATTGGGACAAAGCTGAGCTTATTTATAAATCCAGATGTGAGTTCAGGAGAAAAATCGTAGAATCTACTATCATTGAATATCAGCCCAACATGAATATTTCAAAGGAGCAATGGTCCCCGGATATAATGTCCGGACTCTTCATCACCAACCTATTGAAAGCTCATTTGCCTCCTGACCTCACATACGGAGTGAGCCGAGGGTAGAGACATCTTCCCAGGTTCCCCTTTCTTTTGTTAAGGGTGCTACTTAAGCAGCACGCTCTCTCTTAATTGTATCTACTGAAGAGGATTGCAGTTTGCAATCGAAATATATAGATTCCCCGTTTCCAGTCTTTTCTACTCCAACAGTGGTTTCTACGTTATTGACAAATGTGTGATTACAATTTTCACCTGTAATATATATGTATATATATATATATGCATATATATATGTGACAATAAAACGCAATGACAATGTATTATGGGTATCGGGTGGTCTGTTTATTGCCATAAACATTATTTGGCGTATATTTTGGGGTCCAGAAAAAGCCAGTCCTACCCTTTGTCTTTTTTTATGCATTTTGATCTGAATTATGTTCACCGATATATCATGAATTTCTGACGAAAAAAAATGTGGGTTTATTGATATAAGGTTACTAAAGGAAAGGATATGACGGCGATACTGTCCTCTTAATTTGACCTTTACTATTATTATCATTATCATATATATATATATATATATATATATATATATATATATATATGTTTCTTAAGACAGATTGAACATTTTTAGAAGTTCCGCCATGGGATACGAACCCTGACCCGTGCGTCGATAATCACGAGGCCAAGACGTTAGCAACCATGCTACATGGTGATGGTTCAAAAGGACTGTACTAGTCCCCGACCACGCTTCACGTAACATTGGAAGATCTAATCTCAATTTCATCTAATCCCGTATGTATGTATGTATGTATATACATATATATATAAATATGTATATATATATATATACATATATATATATATATATATATATGTATATATATATATATATATATATATATATTTTGCTGGTAACCACTAAGGAAGTCGGAAGAAAACAGTAATTCCCAAGCGCTTTCGTGTAATTCACATCTTCAGGGGAATACAGAAAAAGTTGTGTTACAAAGAGGTTTAAAAATAACAATATTATACACTAGGAAAGGAACAGGCAAGGTACGAGATGTTAATAGTGATCTTTCTGCATATATATATATATATATATATATATATATATATATATATATATATATACATATATATTTATATATATACATATATATTTATATATATATATTCGTCTTTTTTCCGTGGGAAAGAGGTTCTTGAAGTTTGTGCCTGATTTCATAGTTTCCACATAATATTTTTATTATTTTATCTTATCTTTTACTCTATATAAATTTGCTTAATCCTATTCTATTATCTTTTGGTTATGGTATAATTCATTTGTTTCCATATTGTTATTTTTTTGTCTTTCTTTTTGTTTCTTTTGTGCAATTTTGTTGTATTTTATCTTATATCATCTTAGAGAAAAATTGTATTTGTCAGACCTACAAAATGGACGTCATATAGAATCATGTCCCAACCAGCCAGCTTCGAAAACTGTCAACTCACCTCTCTTCTCTATGGAGGTGCAGCCCCGATGGGCTGACACTCAGTCACCGGAAAGAGCTTAAGATATATCACAGTCAAATTTGACTACGTTTACTTTTTCAAGAAAAGAGCACGCAATCGCCGAATGATCTCCTCTTCGTAATACTATAAATTTTTGGCACATAAAGAGTCTTACACTAAAATTTTTGTCACACCGGGCTATTTGTCCTCCAACCTCCGATTAATCGGCGGTACCGCCCACCTCCAGAACTTTTTCCGCCGTCAGGTCACCAATATTTGTTTTCTAAAAAAAAGAAAAGAAAATCATATGCTGGAGGAAAATAATTTTCCTACAGCATATAAGATTACTTCCCGAAAGGTGTGGGCTGCAACTGTGCTTCAACAGTCGGAGGAAAAATAGCCCAGTGTGATAACGTCTTAATGCAACGCAGACTACATTCCAAAGTTTCTTTCCAGAGGGTTTTACTGGAAGATTCCAGGCTCGTTGCCAGCCACGTTTGGGATGCGAGTTTCCAGTTAGCTTATTTTAGTTGATTTAATTTCACCGTTTTATATTGCAGTGTGGTTTAATTTATTCTTGTTTAGTTTTATGCTTCTTTCTTCTTCTTTTTTTCTCTCAGTTGTTACATTCGTTTGCATCACAGTCCCTCGTTTTCTTGATTTTTCTTTTTAGAATGTGTCTCCCTCTACTCATCATGTCTGAAATTCACCCAACACCTCTGCTTGTCGACATTTTACACCCTCGTCAAATACAACACTTGGACGCAATATTGGATATTTTTTTCCACTTCTTCAGGTGAAAATTTGCATGTGAAAGAAAAGAAGAAATGACGATCTTCAGAGGCGAATTTCTCGTGACATCCAAGCCACGTTTAGTCATCGTGACGTCATGTCGTCTCTTGTTAGATGTGATGACGTCAGCAGAGTCGTACTTGATTAAGGTGGCGTCATGCTAGGCATTTCTCATTAGCATGCTACTTGCTTTTGCTACTTCGTTTGAATAGAAACGACTCTGGTTACAATGTTTTATTTTTCAAAATTGCAAATGTCAAATTACTCTTGCGTCAGAGTGAGAAGCTAAATGACGAATTAAGAGAAGTTAAACATATACGAATGTTAGACACATTGTTGAGATTTTCTTGGGGAATATTGTTACTAAGATCGTTCTTACTACAACGAAAAAGTAAAAACAAGTAGCAGGCTAGCCTAGTGTGCATCAACCTTTAGAAAGAGTCGCGCTTGTCACCACAAAACCATTTCAATCGCCCGTTTTTACAGACACTGTTTCTGTGGAGCAAATGCGGGAGACGATTTCTCTGTGCTCGATTATCAGAACACCGAAGGAAAAAACGAGAAGATGGAAAAAAAAAGCCATTTCTAGTTCCCAAAGGAAGAAAGATTTAAACAGAAATTCAGTCTTGCTGTTAAGCTGGAAACAGTAGCCTACTGTAAGCTAAATGAAACGGAACCATTCGTAGCTTTTCGACAAAAATATCTACAGAGATGATATGAAACTTCTTGAAAGAGAAAAATCAGAGACTTTAGTTGTTCGTCTAAGCTTCTGCCAGGCGATTTTATTCAGTTAGAAGTTCATGATACGTTACAATTCTCTCTCTTTTTTCGTCTAATATAAGTTCTAGTTTCGTTCCTCGTCAGATGTTGTGAAGCATAGAATTCTTTATGAAAGCACCGTTGTTAAAGTTTAAAGATTAACAAGTTCTGCCACTGGTACTCGAACCCTTGGATGAGCGGCTGCTTACCACAAAGCAAGGACGTTACCATTGTACCACACTTGATCGTTTAAAAAGGAATGTTCTGGAACTTTACCTTACCATTCTCCGACGACATTCGTATGGTACACTGTGTCATTTTTATTCCATCGAGTCTTCAACCAAGCCAACATCCGACAAATGTGTGAAGTAACTTCATACGTAATTATAAAGTTAACTTTACTTGTTAACTTTATTTAATCTATATCTAAAATCTGGATCTAAAATTTTATTACTCCTTATGTAATTCTTCATCTGAAGATTCCATTATTTTTTCTTCTTCGTTCTCCACGTCTCTTTCCTATGCACCCCTTTCTTCTCCTTTCGTTCCAGTATCCTGGAAAGCTCTGACAGACCATCATGACGGAAGCTTTGTATTCTTGAGTTCTACTCCTAAATAGCTTTCCTTCTGTTTTTCTTCATTCTCCACGTCTATTATCTCTGGAACATTTTCTTTTTCTTTCGTTCCAGTATTCTGGAAGGCTCTGAGAGACCATCATGCTGGAAGCTTTGTATTCTTGAGTTCTACTCCTAAATCGCTTTTCTTCTATTTTTCTTCATCCTCCACGTCTCTTACCTCGGCAACCCTTTCTTCTCCTTTCGTTCCAGTATTCTGGAAGGCTTTGATAGACCATCATGCTGGAAGCTTTGTATTCTTGAGTTCTACTCCTAAATCGCTCTTCTTCTGCACTTACTCCCAAACTCCCAATTATACCTTTCTTGAGTTAACAAAGCCTAACAAGGTCTGAACTAGCCCAACTTAGCCTTAGCCAACCCAACCCAACCTAACCCCACCCAACCCAAATCAATCCATTAATTACATAATCCAACCCAACCTAACCTAACCTAACCCCACCCAACTCAAATCAATCCATCAATTACATAATCCAACCCAACACAACAGAACACAAAACACATCACAACAAACTGGACACAACGGAACACGATGCAGCACAGCATAGCACAACCCAGCACAGTGCAGTACAAAGTAAGACAGTACAGCACAACACTGGATAACATAGCACAACACAACCTGCTAACCATTATCACGACCGCACCATAGAGGGAGGGAGGTTGGGGCAATCTCTTCTTCACACTTTTCGTTTCATTTCCAGAAATGCCTCGCCTTTTCTCATTTTCCTCAGGAATATTTCTACTCCTCTTTCTACACAATTTCCAGCCATTCCTTGCCTTTCTGGATCTTCATCTTCCTTCAATTTCATAAGGAATCCCTCAACTCTTCTTTCTA
Organism: Oratosquilla oratoria; assembly: GCF_046742065.1. Taxonomy (NCBI): domain Eukaryota; kingdom Metazoa; phylum Arthropoda; class Malacostraca; order Stomatopoda; family Squillidae; genus Oratosquilla; species Oratosquilla oratoria. The sequence continues at coordinate 8,586,460 of NC_134813.1, forward strand.
TTCCATTTCCAGGAATTCCGTACCTTTCTGAGCCTTCGTCTTCCCTCAATTTCATTTGAAATATCTTTATTCTTCCTTCTAGATCATTACCATGGAATCCTTGCCTTTCAACGCCTCCTTCTTCCCTCAGTTTCATTGGGAATATATCTACTCTTCTTTCTATACCATTTCAAGGGATTCCTTGCCTTTCTGAGCCTTAATCTTCCCTCATTTTCTTTGGGAATCTCTCTATTCTTCCTTCTACACCATTTCCAGGAATTACTTGCCTTTCAACGTCTCCTTCTTCTCTCAGTTTCATTGGGAATCTCTCTACTCTTCTTTCTATACAATTTCTAGGGATTCCTTACCTTTTTTTTAACCTTCATCTTCCCTCAATTTTACTGGGAATATCTCTATTCTTCCCATACCATTTCCAGCTATTCTTTGCCTTTCTGATGTTTCATCTTTCCTCAATTTCTTTGGGAATTCCTCAACTCTTCTTTCTATACCATTTCCAAGGATTCCTTACATTTTATGAACCTTCATCTTCCCTCAATTTTACTGGGAATATCTCTACTCCTCCTCCTCACCCTTTCCATGAATGTCTTGCCTTTCTGGCGGCTCCTTCTTGTCTCAATTTCATTAAGAATCCCTCAACTCCCCTTTCTCACCACCAGACCCTATGGCGGCCTCAACACTGGGGCGGTTGCCGCCAACCGTTACGAGTTCGTTTGAGTAGAAACGGCTTCGGCTACAATCTCCTTCTTTTCGAATATTCAAATGTCAAATTACCTTTGCGTCATATTCTGCGAAACGAAACGACAAACTAAGAGAAAGTAAACCCATTATTTGACGCAATGGTGATTTGACATTTGGATTTAAAAAAAAAAACAGAAGATTGTGACCGAAGTCGTTTCTATTTCAACGAATTCGCAACGGTCGACGAGAATCGTGAGAATGTGAAACCTGTGGCTCATTTCAATACTGACGAGTTAAACACCATATGAAGACGGAGCCTTTATTTTTACGACGTTTCGCTTATTACAGTTTTTTCAAGTACAAGTTGAGATACATATGCTTGAGATTAAATAAGGGGAAAGGAGGGAACGGGGAGAGAAAAGAAGAAGGAGGGGGAGGAAGAGGAGGAGGAGGAGGAAGAGGAGGAGGAGAGGAGGAGGAGGAGAAGGGGGCGGGGATGGAACACTGGGAAAGGTTGAGAATGCTGGCCCAAACGTCCGTGGGCGAAATGTTCACAAAGGGTGGTTTAGATATTTAAAATTTTGCTGGCCATTTCAATACCCCCCTCCGATAAACTCTTAAGCTCATATATTTGTATTTTCCAATCCTTTTTCATAAACACCGATTGTCAGAATAAAACTACAAGTTAGTTTGCAGTTCGATGCAAACTAATGTGTTTCGAGAATATTGTTTGATGCAAACGTGTCCTCAATTTATTATCTCGAAACTTGGTGCCACCTGCACTGGTTTGTACTGTATGACCCGAACGTGATGTCCAATGCACTGTTAGTCACGATTAATGATCATAGTTAGTCAGTGTCTAATGGCTCAGCAGTGGCGTCACAACACTACTGTGTTACTGTTTCAGTAAGTTCTATACAAGATTTATCATTTTTATTACGTTGAGCCACCATCCCCAAATATTACATTCAACCCCCAAATATGCAGGAAGCCTTCTCCAGGTCATAAGTTCTATACAAGATACGTCATTCTTATTACGTTCAGCCACCACCCCAAATATTACATTCAACCCCCCAAATATGCAGGAAGCCTTACCCACGTCATAAGTTCTATACAAGATAACTCTTTCTTATTACATTCAGCCACCACCCCAAATATAACATTCAGCTCCCCAAATATGCAGGAAGCCTTCTCCAGGTCATAAGTTCTTTACAAGATGACTCATTATTATTACATTCAGCCACCATCCTCAAATATTACATTCAGCCACCATCCCCAAATATTACATTCAGCTCCCCAAATATACAGGAAGCCTTCCCCACGTCATAAGTTCTATACAAGATAAGTCATTCTTATTACGTTCAGCCAGCACCCCAAATATTACATTCAACCCCCCAAATATGCAGGAAGCCTTCTCTAGGTCACAAGTTCTATACAAGATATTATTACGTTGAGCCACCATCCCCAAATATTACATTCAGCTCCCCAAATATGCAGGAAGCCTTACCCACGTCATAAGTTCTATACAAGATAAGTCATTTTCATTACGTTCAGCCACCATCCCCAAATATTACATTCAGCCACCATCCCCAAATATTACATTCAGCTCCCCAAATATGCAGGAAGCCTTCCCCACGTCATAAGTTCTATACAAGATAACTCATTATTATTACATTCAGCCACCATCCCCAAATAATACATTCAGCCACCATCCCCAAATATTACATTCAGCTCCCCAAATATGCAGGAAACCTTCCCCACGTCATAAGTTTTATACAAGATAAGTCATTCTTATTACGTTTAGCCACCATCCCCAAATATTACATTCAACCCCCCAAATATGCAGGAAGCCTTCCCCACGTCATATATCTATGCATTTATTTATGTATTTTATTTGTTATTTACATTATTATAGTTTTTATTTATTATTTTATTATTAATATGATTTTTTTTCGCATCCGACCTAGATATGGATCAAAAGGTCTCCTGTCGGCATGCTCCGCCTTTGTAATCCTTTGTAAGTTCTATACAAGATAAGTCATTCTTATCACGTTGAGCCACCATCCCCAAATATTACATTCAACCCCCCAAATATGCAGGAAGCCTTCCCCACGTCATAAGTTCCGGGTGAGGGTCTGGTTGAGGGTCGCCTTAATAAGTTCCCTCATGCTCTCTCACTTCTGCCTCACCCCAACTCCGCCTCACCACGTCGTCTGGCCAACTTCTCACCGGATAACTGCTCATATTTCCTTAAACTTTATTTCCTTCCATATTTCCTCATCCTAGAGATCCTTATGACCCGCAGGAGCCAACTTAAGCGAGTCCTAAAGTCCTTCCAACCAACTCCCCTTCCTTCCTTCCTCCCTTCCCTTTTCCTGTTGTCCTTTTCTTTCCTTTCTTCTTCCTTTTTTTTTCTTTTTTCCTGGTTTTTCTTCTACTATTTATTTGTTTTTCTTCTATTCTCTCTCTCTCTTATTCTATTTATCTATTATCTTTTTATCTATAAATCTATGTATATGTATATGCTAATAAGAACACGGGTACGTGTGTTCACTTATGCAAAGTAGACCACTTGGAAAAAGCAACTACCGAAGCAGAGCGCTTTCGTATATTACATGTAATATACGAGAGCGCTCTGCTTCGTTTCTTTTTCCATATATGTATATTCTTGTTTGTACATATATATTCTCGCTTTACCTCTCTCACTCTACCTATTTATCTATGTATCTCTCTCTCTATCAATATATGTATATACAGTATGTACCTATCAATCCATCCACCTATGTCTATCAATCAATCTATGTATATATATGTACCTATCTATCTATCTATCCATCCACCTATCTATCTCCATTTACCAGCAATTCAAACTCTTTAGTAAAGCGTTTTCTCTTTCTCGGGGGCTTTTGTTATGCGAACCGCCGCTGATCCGCCTCCTCGTTCCCGCGTATCATCTTCCGTTTGCGTGCAAGAAGCTCTTTACCAGGAATCACCTGGAGGCCAAGGGGGAGGTGAGGAACCTCCAGCTGTTGCATTCGGGAAATAGAATGCCTACAGACAAATGTTTCGGGGCCAAACACCGTCAGTAGAACTGCTTCTCAAAAAAAAGAAAGAAAAAAAAATAATAATAATAAAATAAAAACAAATAAATGATAATAATAATAATGAAAATAATAATAGAAAGTAAGGATCTTTTCAAAATTATGTATACATGCATATATAGATACCATAAGGAGTTCTCCCCTTTATGAGGTGAGGCATGGCCAGAAGGTTAGCCACCCCCCCCCCACCCTATCACTGCCGGAAAAAGTGAAAGAAAATAGTCTTAATAGAAAGAAAGCACATTTCGAAAGTGATGTATACATACATACATGAATATCAATAATTCTCTTCTTTATAAAGAAGGCATGACCAGGTGGTTTGCCCACTCCCATAAAAAAAAAAAAAAAAATCTTAATGCGAGTAGAAAGAATGCATCTTTTGAAAATGATAAATGCACATACACATGTATTACATACATACATAAAACACGTATTAATACCAAGAGGATTTCCCCCTTATAAGGCAGGCATGGCCAGGTTTGACCACCCCCCTCCAGCCAAAAAAGAAATAAAATAATAACACTTAAGAGAAAGAAAGCATATTTTGGAAATGATGCATGCATACATACATACGTACATACATAAATACATACATACATACATACGTACATACATACGTACATACTCCTTCATTCAATAAGTAATGAGAAAATATCAGGAGAGACATTAAATATGATTTGATCGAAATACTACTTCATGGTGAAGTACACATTCATATATTCTATAAAATGACCAACTGGCAACTTTCTATATTTGTAGGTCTGAGTGCAGCGGTGAACGTGGTGGAACCAAGAGGAGTTTCGGGCAAGTTAACGCATTCATTCCTCCTTCACCCATTCACACCCCATTCCTCGTCTCTTCCACTTTAGCACCTCTTGGGTGAATAGACCTCACCATTCTCCCACTACGCTGTTGGCAGACATATACCGCATCCACAGTAACTCTGTACTTGTGAATACGTTCATTCGAAAATGGAATTCGCTGAGACAAATACTTCTGGGTCAGGATGTGCCAATTGGTCCTCTTCGTTCTTCCCATCCACTCTCGTTCGTTCTTTAAGAAAAACTCTGAATACGGAAAAGGTGGGAAAGAGGAAGATGAATGTCTAGTTCCGAGGTTATTTCCGACCGGTTTCGCTCTACGCTTCTTCAAATCAATAACTTCTTCTCTTACCATCTTGTTGAACATATCAAAGTCTAAACATATTCTGACTATAAAGTAAAATATAGCCATAGGAAATGACGTATTCAGAGCTTATTCCCGACCGGTTTCGCTCTACGCTTCTTCAGATCAGTACCTCCTTCTCTTGCCACCTTGTTGAACTTATCAAAGACTCAAAATATTCTGAATATAAAGTAAAATATACTCATAGGAAATGACGTATTCCCAGTTTATTCCCGATCGGTTTCGCTCTACGCTTCTTCAGATCAGTAACTTCTCTACCTTGTTCAACTTATCAAAGACTCAAAATATTCTGAATATAAAGTAAAATGTAGTCATAGGAAATGACGTATTCCTTTTTAAACTCATTTCCCACCAAGATCATTTCCTGGCAGACACTTCACCATTTACGGAATTGTTGGTTGTCTCTCTTTTCGAATTGCCACTCATTTCGCTGCCACGTCACTTCGGCCTCCCAAATGGACAATGGAGCTTTGTTCAACTTCTCGATTGGAATGTGGTTTCTACTGTCCTGAAACATTTTCCTGGTCTTCCATTTCATAGATAGCTTAGGTTCGTCATTCTAAAGTTTCCAAACGTCATCCTCATAAACGCTTTGGAAACCTCGTTTACTGCTGTGGTCTCGCCTACAAAGAACGAATGAACGAAAGGAAGAGTGTATATATATATATATATACTGTATATATATATATATATATATATATATATACATATATACATATATATATATATATATATATATATATATATATATATATATACATATATACATATATATATATATATATATATATATATATATATATATATACACACACAAATAGTATCAAAATCGACATCATTCTGACATGATAATCTTTTTGTTTGTGTTTTCAAGGTAGAGACACTCTCTACTTCTCTAACAAGAAGATTATCACCTGTCAGAATGCTGTCGATTTTAATAATACTTGTTTACAAGAGAATTTGATCCAACTCCTTCGCTATTCGCTGACACAATTCATAATGAAGTTTGCAATGAATGAAGCACGAAACGACTTTATTCAGCTGAGGGGATGATGGTACATCCACCCACACACACAACCGTTCACTCACACATTCACTCGCTCATTCACACTCGTATACACACACATTAACTCACGCATTCACTCGCTCTTCCGCTGGACTCTTCGAGGGCCGTGCCCCGAACACTATCGAGTCCCTCCGGCCGGGGAGTCCATCTCCTCCAGCCGACGTCGTCGCGAGGGACCCGAGGTCTCCTCAAAGTTCGCCGACGAGCGTCCGAGGCCGGCGGGCACTCTCCTTGCACTCGAGCGCAAGTGCCGCCGACCGAGGTGCTGGCGCTGTCTCTTCTTCGGCCCTCGCCGCCGAGCAGCTCCGTTGGTTTCCGGGGGCCCTCCGGGTTCCGTGGAAGACTCTCTTCTTGACGAAAGGCGCGCTTCGAGAGCGGGCGAGCACCCCGAACACTTACGCAAAGTGCAGTTGGAAGGAGTGCCCCTCTTCTGCCCGCGGCTTCCCGCTGATCTTCCCTGATCGAGCGTCTCAAGGAAGCCCTCGAAGTCCGTCGGCGCCGTCAGTGTCCTACTCTGGAAGTGGGCGAGCCCCGGTCTTCGGTCCTGTCAAGTGCTGCCGGCCGGGGCAGTGTCCCTCGTCGCGCCCAACTGGGCCAGTGCCCCCTGGGAGCGGGTGCTTTAGCCCGAGACTGGGGCCGAGCATCCCGGATGAGGAGGCGGCGAAACACGCACTGTGTGTGTGTGTGTGTGTGTGTGTGTGTGTGTGTGTGTGTGTGTGTGTGTGTGTGTGTGTGTGTGTGTGTATCTATACGTCATGCGTATGTGTATCTGTGCCGTGTGTGTATGTGTACATGAGCTGTGTAAGTATATATACGTATCAATGCACATACAATAGTATTTACCTAATTGTAGTATTCAGGAAAGGTCCAATACTCGTGTGGTCCTGTGTCTCACTCCTCAATTTTCGTACCTAGCTTCAGTTGTGAGAGTGTGAGTCTGTGTCTGTATTTACCTTTGTACTGACCTAATTGTAGTATGCAGGAAGAGAACAACGCACGTGGATCCTCTCTCTCATTATCCAATATTCATACCTAGTTTCAATTGTGTGTGTGTGTGTGTGTGTGTGTGTGTGTGTGTGTGTGTGTGTGTGTGTGTGATGTGTGTGTGTGTGTGTGTGTGTGTGTGTGTGTGTGTGTGTGTGTGTGTGTGTGTGTGTGTGTGTGTGTGTGTGTGTGTGTGTGTGTGTGTGTGTGTGTGTGTGTGTGTGTGTGTGTGTGTGTGTGTGTGTGTGTGTGTGTGTTTGTGTGTAATTAATTGTAGTATAAAGGAAAGGAACAACCCTCCTACTCTCTAATTTATCATATCATATCGTGTGTGTGTGTGTGTGTGTGTGTGTGTGTGTGTGTGTGTGTGTGTGTGTGTGTGTGTGTGTGTGTGTGTGTGTGTGTGTGTGTGTGTGTGTGTGTGTGTGTGTGTGTGTGTGTGTGTGTGTATGTGTGTGTGTGTGTGTGTATGTGTGTATTTACCTAGTTGAACTTAGTTGTATTTTACGGGACGAGAGCTAGGCTAGTAGAGACCCGTTTTCGTATCTCTCCACATCAAGTTTATTCTTAAAATCGTGTATAGTTCTGGTATTCATTGTTTCTCCGTTTAGTTTGTTCCAGACATCAATCACTCTATGTGGGAAGCTATTTTTTTCAGGTATCTTCTGTATCTGTCTTTCTTTAGTTTCTTTTAGTGTCCTCTTGTTCCTCTTTTGTCCCACTTTAATAAGTCCTCTCTATCGAGAATTTCCAACTCTTTCATAATGCTGTAAATAGTCAACAAATCACCTCTTTCTCTTCTCTGTTCCAGTGTTGACATATGTAATTTCTCCAATCTTTGTTCGCGCGCGCGTGTGTGTGTGTGATTGTGTGTGTGTCCTTATCACACTGGGCTAGTTTTCTTCCGACTTTTGGAGCAGATTTGCACCCCGTACTTTCGAGAAAGAATCAGCTGGAGGAACAGTTCCTCCAGTATATCAAACGACATTCAGCGTAAACTGTTAAGGAAACAAAATAGTTCGCCAGAGAGTGATTTTGACGACGGAAAAAGTCCTGGAGGTGGGCGGTATCGTCGATTAACCGGAGGTTGGAGGAAAATTAGCCCAGTGTGATAACCCCCATAAACATGGGCTAGGGCGGAAAAGAGGAATGAGAAGGAAGGAAAAGAGGAATGAGTTCTGAGGAGAGTCGGCGAGTGAAGGGGCGCGTACGTATATCAGGGGAACAGTGGAAAAACGAGATTATGAAGACGGGGAGATGGACAAAAGGTGGAATGGTGATAATAAGATAAAGGAGGAGACGAACAAGAAGGAAGAGGAATAAGAAGATAAACATGAGTAAAAGGAGAGAGAGGAAAAAGGATGAAGAGGAGGAAGGGAAGCAAGAGGAGAAATAAGAGAAAGAGGAAAAAGAAGAAACACGAGGAAACAAGAAGACAAATATAAGATGAAGGAGAAGGAGAGTGAAGAAAAGAAAAGGGAAAGAAGTAGAAGGAGGAAGAAAAATAATAGAAAGATGAAGAGAAGGAGCAGCAGGAAGTTCAGGAGTAGAAAGAAAACGAGATATAAGAGAAAGAGGAAAAATAAGAAAGACAAAGAAAAGAGGCGACAAAGAAGAAGGAGGAGGAAAAGAGAAGAAAATTAAAAAGGAGGAGGAAAAGAGAATAGAAAGAATAAGAAAGAGGGAAGAAGAAGAAGGAGGAGGAGGAGGAGGAGGAGGGGGGAAGAAGAAGAAGAAGAAGAAGAAGAAGAAGGGGAGGAGGAGGAGGAGGCGGAGGGGGAAAAAGAAGATAAGGAAACAAAAATAAGGAAGAGATTGTAGATAATAGGAACTAGGGACAGATGGGGTACACCTATGCAGTGGACACTTTGAGGTCTAATTGCATCAGTCTTTGACGGCCGTCAAGGAAGATGACTCACAAATGGAGAAGGGAATTGAAGGGGGGGGGGGCAAGGGTGAGCAGATCAGGGGGTTAGGGGGCTTGGACCTTGGTGTAGGGACTAGAGCCCCTGACGGATAGAGATCGACAGGTCACTGATTATGGACCAAGAGGTCATAACGGGTCACACGAGATGTGGACCAATGGCAGACGGGTATACGGACATCTCTCACTCCGGGAGGTTGCCCAGAGAGTAAAGGCCGCTTCACATTGGGCCGATTTATGTCAGTTGTTGTGAATTCGAATACCTAGAAGAGGACTTCGACTAGATTATTCTAGACATTTCTGAGAACATATCAACAATGTGTTCAATATTCGTATTGTCTTAGTTTCTCTTAATTCGGTATTCACTTTCTGAATACATGACGCAAAGGTATTTTGACGTTTGGAGATTAGGAAAACGAAAATATTCTCACCGAAGCCGTTTGTACTCAAACGAACTCACAATAGTTGACGATAATTTGCCCAGTGTGAAGTGGGCTTCAAACTGAAGAGGTAATGTTCCTTGCTGTTACTTAGCGGGGGGGAGGGGGGGGTGAATTTTTTCTTTTGAAGTGTTTGTTCCTGACTTTAAGTTGGTAAGACAGGCCGATGAATAATGATGAGAGATGATGTAATTAACATAAGGAACGATGTTGGGGACATGGTGTAGAAATACGTTTTTTATTTTATTTATTTATTTTTTTGGTGTGTGTGTGTGTGTGTGTGTGTGTGTGTGTGTGTGTGTGTGTGTGTGTGTGTGTGTGTGTGTGTGTGTGTGTGTGTATTCACCTTGGTCTTTTGGATCACGTGTTGGACCAGTGATCGACAGCTATTTCCCTCACGGAAGAGAGCTCAGAGCTCGTATGACCGATCTATGGGTAATGCTGTGACCCTACACGCACACACCCCAACTCCCCGCCCACGAGAGTTGGAGTAACACCCCGCAGCGTAGCGATACTGAAATTATTTCAGCCCTGGGCGAGATTCAAACCCGGACCGTCGTAGTGATAGTCGGGGACTCTACCAACCGCGCCGCCGAGTGAGTGAGTGAGTGTGTGTGTGTGTGTGTGTGTGTGTGTGTGTGTGTGTGTGTGTGTGTGTGTGTGTGTGTGTGTGTGTGTGTGTGTGCAGTTCATCTTTGGACTGCCTCTACCACAAGGGTGATAAAGAACCCAATAATGAACTAGAGGTATTCAGATGGATGAAGTGCTTTAACAAGGGCGATACAGGCAAGGTCATCATATTAAGACACCAGGACAGGATTCGTATTAATGGATTTCAATTGGACAAATTTAGCTTTAAGAAGGAAATAGACAAGAAATATTTTACTAACAGCGTGGTTAACGTATTGATTAGACTTAGTAGCCATGTAGTGAGCGCTGAAACAACTGGTTGTTCTTAGGTGGTAAGGGACATGGAACTGCCTGGTGTAGGCCTTATGGTCTCTTGCGGTCCTCGATTCTTATGCTCTTGTGTGTCACATTAGAATAATTTTTTTGTATTATTGACGAGACTACAGAGACTGTGTCAAGACACAAGAGACAGCTGAAATTATTGACTTAAGAATGGAAGAGACTGGAAGAGCTCAATAGGCGCGTGAGAACACACACACACACACACACACACGGTGGCGCGGTTGGTAGAGTCACAGACTGCCAGTACGGCGGTGCCGGCGGTACCTAGTTCGAATCCTGCCCAGGGCAGAAATTATTTCAGTATCGCTGCGCTTCGAGTCATTCTACAACTCTCGTGGGCGGGGAGTTGGGTGTGTGTGTGTGTGCGTGTAAGGTCATAGCATTACCCATAGATCGGTCATACGAGCTCTGAGCTCTCTTCCGGGAAGGGAAATAGCTGTCGATCACGAGTCCAACACGTGATCGAAAGACCAAGGTGAACCACTAAGGTGAATCAAACACACAGTATGTATTTCTACTTATCTCTCCTGTATATAACATACTTTTCTTTTCTTATTGAATTAATTTATTCACAAATTTAAACTCTTTAGTTTCTCGTGTATTAATATATGCATTCTAACAATGTTTTTATGATGAGAGGGATGCTGGGAGGGGTGTGGAGTGTATTTAGGGATGAAATGGGTGGGAGTGTTTTTATGCCTTTCCCTTTTTGGCTACTTCCCTTGAAAGGGGGAAAAAGCCTTGGTATATGTATGTATGTATGTAACAATGTTTTTAATATAACATATAGAACATGTTTTGCTCAATCATACACCTGCATCATGTTCAAGTGAACAAATTTGAATATTGTTTTGGTTATTTGCGTTTAATTCTACGTAGTGTTTAGGCAGTCATTATTAATCTGAAGTTCTGTGAAGAAAAATAAAGAAAAAGATAAAGAGACGACAAGGAGGAGGATGAAGACGATGAGGATGAAGACGAGGATATCGACGAGGAAGTCGAGAAATGGGAGTTTATTGTCCTGATAATGTTTACATTAGATGTGTCGATGTTCTTCATTCGCAGAGGACGAAAACGTGCTGCTGGTGATGGTGGACGAGGAGAAATATCTGTAAAGAGAGAATGAGACTAAAACCTAATGCAGATGCTTAATCAAAACGTTCTGCAAAGATGTCCGGCTGTTGAAGAATTCGTAAGTCAAAAAATGAATTCTGCAAGGGAAAATAAGTCTTACTCAAGAAAATGATACTCATTCAAAAGGAAAGTAATATAGAAGTAGATGAGAACAAAACGTTTTGAACAGATGTCCGGCTGTTGAAGAATTCGTAAGTCAAAATATTAATTTTGCAAGGGAAAATAAGTCTTACTCAAGAAAATTATACTCATTCAAAAGGAGAGTAATATAAAAGTAGATGAGAACAAAACGTTTTGCGAGGATCTACGGCTGTTGAAGAATTCGTAAGTCAAAAAAATTATTATGTAAGGGAAAATAAGTCTTAACCAAGAAAATGATACCCATTCAGAAGGAAATATACAAGTAGAGGAGAACAAAACATTTTGCGAGGATCTACGGCTGTAGAAGAGTTCGTAAAAAAATAATAATAATAATAATAATAATGATAATAATAATAATAATAATTATAACAATGATAATAATGAAGGACACAATATAGTTTTAGGAAGGGATACCGGACAGAATGTCAATGAAGGCCAAAATATCAAGGTAGGATGTAATGTCAGTGGAAGACAAAAGATCACGATGGGATGTAATTATAGTGGAGGAAAAAATATCATGTACTTTAATGCTCGTAGTATTAGGAACAAATTTCAAGAAATACAGGCGTATGTCAAAAGCGAAAATCCCGATATGATAGGAATAACTGAGACATGGTTAAATGGTACAGAGTTCGAAGCTGAATTTGATATTGCGGGATTTAAACACTTTCATCAGGATAGAAACCACAAGAAAGGTGGGGGTGTTCTATTGTACGTTAAAAACAATGTTCATGCTTGTGTTTTAGAGAAAGTGAAACAGGATGCATATGATAGTTTGTGGGTTGAGTTAACCCAAACAAATGGACAAAAAATGAATATAGGTGTAATATATAGGCCAAAGACATTATCATTAGCAGACGACCAACTGTTATTTCAAGAAATGTCTAGTTTCTGCAACCGGGATTTATTGATAATGGGTGATTTCAATTTTACTGACATTGATTGGATGACCCTTGAACATGGCCATATAGGTAGTCGCTTGATTGATTTTCTTGGTGACAATTACTTAATTCAGAATGTAAAAGAGACCACAATATATGGAAACTTACTCGATCTTTTGATCACTAGTCGCGAAAGCATGGTAACTGATGTAGAAGTCGGTGAATCTGTTGCAAATAGCGATCACAACTTAGATTCAAACTCCTAAACAATTTTAGAATAGATACTTGTGTTTCTAAAATACCCGATTTCAGTAAAGCTCAGTTCATAGGACTACGTCAGGAGCTTCAGCTTACAGATTGGGAGGCAAAATTAAACGAAAGACCTGTAGATCAGATGTGGGAATTATTTCAAAATACGCTCACTAAGATGATTCAAACTTACATTCCTTTTAAGGACAGACGTCCCCCAAACCAGGCTCGCCCAAAGTGGCTCGACAAAGAAACTGAAAAAAGTATTGCTAAAAAGAGACAGGTATATAAGAAATATAAGTGCTCGAGTGCATCTAATGACTATGAAAATTATGTATCAATACAGAGAGATTTAAAAAAGACAATAAGGAAAAGAAAACGACAATACGAAATGAACATCGCTGATAAATCCAAAGAGAATCCCAAAGAATTCTATAGTTACATTAGAGATAAAAAGGTTGTTAGGAATCACATTGGTCCACTATTATCTGCTGACGGTCAACTTGAATATTCAAATGAAGGAATGTGTAATATCTTAAACAATTATTTTAGCTCGGTATTCGTAAACGAAACACCTCAAAGTGAATTCCAAACTGAAACCTGTGAAAAGTCTGGGGTAAACTTACTACGGTAAATATAACAAAAGAAAAAATTAAAAGGTGTATAGACAAACTCAAAGTTAATAAAACACCAGGGCCTGACGGTTGGCATCCAAGAATCTTAAAGGAAATGAAAAATGAGATTGTTGTTCCATTAGAAATTATTTTCAAGAAATCCATCATATCCGGAGATGTCCCAAGAGAATGGAAGCTAGCTAACGTTACTCCCATATTCAAAAAAGGTGACAAAAAGAAACCAAATAACTATAGGCTTATAAGTTTGACTTCAATCGTAGGAAAAATAATGGAAACTATCATCAGAGATGCTATCGAACATCATTTAGAAAGTAACCGTTTGATAAATGATAGCCAGCATGGTTTCAGACGGAAACGTTCTTGCGTGACTAACTTACTCGAATTCTACAACACAGTTATCTCGAATTATGACAAAAGAAACAATATAGATTTAATATATCTAGACTTTGCAAAAGCTTTTGATACCGTCCCACACGAAAGACTACTTACTAAATTAGCTTTGCATGGAATAAGTGGTAGCCTATTAGGTTGGACTAGTAATTGGTTGAATGGTCGAAAACAGAGAGTTGTTTTAAATGGAAAAACTTCTGGATGGAAAAGTGTTGCAAGTGGAGTTCCTCAGGGTTCCGTTCTTGGGCCACTTCTATTCATAGTATATATATAAATGATATAGACCATGGACTAAAATCTACTGTTTCCAAATTTGCTGATGATACAAAAATGTGCGGAGTGGCAAATGATCACTCAAACCAATTAGATATTCAAGAAGACTTAGATAAATTACAGCAATGGTCTGAAAAGTGGCTAATGAAATTTAACACAAGTAAATGCAAGGTAATGCACATAGGTAAAAATAACAGTAAGTACGATTACAAGTTATTTGGTAATTCGTTAACAAAAGTGGATAGTGAAAAAGATCTCTGCGTAATTATCAGTAACGACCTCAAATCATCCAAGCAGTGTATTTCAGCCTCTGAGAAAGCAAATAAGATTCTGGGACTGATTGCGCGATCTTTTGATTTCAAAAGTCCATCACTCATTAACAAGCTATATAAATCGTTAGTTCGTCCACATTTGGAATATGCTGTTTCTGTATGGTCACCAAATCTCATTAAAGACATTGACAGACTGGAAAAAGTACAACGGCGAGCCACAAAACTGATTCCAAATATCAAAAATAAACCATACGAAAATCGACTAAAACACATGAATCTGTTTTCCCTAAAAAAGCGTAGACTCAGAGGTGACTTGATACAGGTCTTTAAGATTTTAAAGGGAATTGACAACATCAAAAGTGACAAAATTTTCACATTGAATGAGAATCAGACAAGAAACAATGGTCTCAAACTGTCCGGAAATAGATTCAATTTAGAAGTAGAAGGAAACAACTTTGCCAACTGTGTAGTAAATGAATGGAATAAACTTCCTGCACAGGTAGTGCAATGTAGTTCAGTTCGAAGCTTTAAGAATCAGTTAGATAAATACCTAAGTAAGATGCTGTAATGATTATAATTTATCTTATATTATTTGTTTTTGTTTTGTTATCATTTGTCTGTCTGATTTTTATTTATATGTCAATTGTTATGTTATATGTCAGTTTATTATTATCTACTATTTACCAGTTTGTTTATTATTTAACTATACCTATGCATTTATTTATGTATTTTGTTTGTTATTTACATTATTATATTTTTTATTTATTGTTTTATTATTAATATGATTTTTTTTTCGCATCCGACCTAGATATGGATCAAAAGGTCTCCTGTCGGCATGCTCCGCCTTTGTAATCCTTTGTAATAATAATAGAAAGTAAGGATCTTTTCAAAATTATGTATACATGCATATATAGATACCATAAAGAGTTCACCCCTTTATGAGGTGAGGCATGGCCAGAGGGTTAGCCATCCCCCCCCCACCCTATCACTGCCGAAAAAAGTGAAAGAAAATAGTCTTAATAGAAAGAAAGCACATTTTGAAAGTGATGTATACATACATACATGAATATCAAGAATTCTCTTCTTTATAAAGAAGGCATGACCAGGTGGTTTGCCCACTCCCATAAAAAAAAATCTTAATGCGAGTAGAAAGAATGCATCTTTTGAAAATGATAAATGCACATACACATACATACACATGTATTAATACATACATAAAACACGTATTAATACCAAGAGGATTTCCCCCTTATAAGGCAGGCATGGCCAGGTTTGACCCCCCACCCTCCTGCCAAAAAAACACATAAAATAATAACACTTAAAAGAAAGAAAGCATATTTTGGAAATGATGCATGCATACATACATATATACGTACATACATACGTACATACATACATACGTACATACTCCTTCATTCAATAATGAGAAAATGTCAGGAGAAACATTAAATATGATTTGATCAAAATCCTACTTCATGGTGAAGTACACATACATATATACTATAAAATGACTAACTGGCAACTTTCTATATTTGTAGGTCTGAGTGCAGCGGTGAACGTGGTGGAACCAAGAGGAGTTTCGGGCAAGTTAACGCATTCATTCATCCTTCACCCATTCCAACCCCATTCCTCGTCTCTTCCACTTTAGCACCTCTTGGGTGAATAGACCTCACCATTCTCCCACTACGCTGTTGGCAGAGATATACCGCCTCCACAGTATCTCTGTACTTGTGAATACGTTCATTCGAAAATGGAATTCGCTGAGACAAATACTTCTGGGTCAGGATGTGCCAATTGGTCCTCTTCGTTCTTCCCATCCACTCTCGTTCGTTCTTTAAGAAAAACTCTGAATACGGAAAATGTGGGAAAGAGAAGAAGATGAATGTCTAGTTCCGAGGTTATTCCCGACCGGTTTCGCTCTACGCTTCTTCAGATCAGTACATTCTTCTCTTGCCACCTTGTTCAACATATCAAAGTCTAAACATATTCTGAATATAAAGTAAAATACAGTCATAGGAAATGACGTATTCCGAGTTTATTCCCGACCGGTTTCGCTCTACGCTTCTTCAGATCAGTAACTTCTTCTTTTACAACCTTGTTCAACTTATCAGACTCAAAATATTCTGAATATAAAGTAAAATGAAGTCATAGGAAATGACGTATTCCTTTTTAAACTCATTTCCCATCAAGATCATTTCCTGGCAGACACTTCACCATTTACGGAATTGTTGGTTGTCTCTCTTTTCGAATTGCCACTCATTTCGCTGCCACGTCACTTCGGCCTCCCAAATGGACAATGGAGCTTTGTTCAACTTCTCGATTGGAATGTGGTTTCTACTGTCCTGAAACATTTTCCTGGTCTTCCATTTCATAGATAGCTGAGGTTCGTCATTCTAAATTCTCCAAACGTCATCCTCATAAACGCTTTGGAAACCTCGTTTACTGCTGTGGTCTCGCCTACAAAGAACGAATGAACGAAAGGAAGAGTTTATATATATATATATATATATATATATATATATATATATATATATATATACATATATGTATATATATGCATATATATATGTATATATATATATATATATATATATATATACAAATACTATCAAAATCGACAGCATGACATGACATGATAATATTTTTGTTTGTGTTTTCAAGGTAGAGACACTCTCTACTCTAACAAGAAGATTATCACCTGTCAGAATGCTGTCGATTTTAATAATACTTGTTTACAAGAAAATTTGATCCCATATTTTCATTATATATATATATTATATATATATATATATATATATATATATATATATATATATATATATATACATATATATATATATACGTCCAACTCCTTCGCTATTCGCTGACACAATTCATAATGAAGTTTGCAATGAATAAAGCACCAAACGACTTTATTCAGCTGAGGGGATGATGGTACATCCACCCTCACACCCCCGTTCACTCACACATTCACACTCGTATACACACACATTAACTAACGCATTCGCTCGCTCATTCACACACGGACACACACACATTCACTCGCGGACTCGCTCGCATTCACTCGCTCTTCCGCTGGACCCTTCGAGGGCCGTGCCCCGAACACTATCGAGTCCCTCCGGCCGAGGAGTCCATCTCCTCCGGCCGACGTCGTCGCGAGGGACCCGAGGTCTCCTCAAAGTTCGCCGAAGAGCGTCCGAGGCCGGCGGGCACTCTCCTTGCACTCGAGCACAAGTGCCGCCGACCGAAGTGCTGCTCGATCTCTCTCATCGGCCTCCGCCGACGAGCAGCTCCATTGGTCTCCGGGGGCCCTCCGGGTTCCGTGGAAGACTCTCTTCTTGACGAAAGGCGCGCTTCGAGAGCGGGCGAGCACCCCGAACACTTGCGCAAAGTGCAGCTGGAAGGAGTGCCCCTCTTCTGCCCGCGGCTTCCCGCCGATCTTCCCTGATCGAGCGTCTCAAGGAAGCCCTCGAAGTCCGTCGGCGCCGTCAGTGTCCTACTCTGGAAGTGGGCGTGCCCCGGTCTTCGGTCCCGTCAAGTGCTGCCGGCCGGGGCAGTGTCCCTCGTCGCGCCCAACTGAGCCAGAGCCCCCTGGGAGCGGGTGCTCTGGCCCGAGACTGGGGCCGAGCATCCCGGATGAGGAGGCGGCGAAACACGCACTGTGTGTGTGTGTGTGTGTGTGTGTGTGTGTGTGTGTGTGTGTGTGTGTATCTATACGTCATGCGTATGTGTACCTGTGCCGGGTATGTGTGTGTGTATGTGTACATGAGCTGTGTAGGTATATATACGTATCAATGCACATATAAATGTATTTACTTAATTGTAGTATTCAGGAAAGGTCCAATGCACGTGGGGTTCTGTGTCTCACTCCTCAATTTTCGTACCTAGCCTCAGTTGTGAAAGTGTGAGTCTGTGTCTCTATTTACCTTTGTATTGACCTCATTGTAGTATGCAGGAAAGGAACAACGCTCGTAGATCCTCTCTCTCATTATCCAGTATCGTGTGTGTTTGTGTGTGTGTGTGTGTGTGTGTGTGTGTGTGTGTGTGTGTGTGTGTGTGTGTGTGTGTGTGTGTGTGTGTGTGTGTGTGTGTGTGTCCTTATCACACTGGGCTAGTTTTCCTCCGACTTTTGGGGCAAATTTGCACCCCGCGGCCTTCGGTAAGGAATCCAGCTGGAGGAAAACAGTTCCTCCAGTATATCAAACGACATTCAGCGTAAACTGTTAAGGAAACAAAATAGTTCGCCAGAGAGTGATTTTGACGACGGAAAAAGTGCTGGTGGTGGGCGGTATCGCCGATTAACCGGAGGTTGGAGGAAAAATAGCCCAGTGTGATAACACCCATAAACATGGGCTAGGGCGGAAAAGAGGAATGGGAAGGAAGGAAAAGAGGAATGAGTTCTGAGGACAGTCGGCGAGTGAAGAAGTATATACGTATATCAGCGGAACAGTGGAAAAAACAAGATTATGAAGACGGGGAGATGGACAAAAGGTGGGATGGTAGTAATAAGGTAAAGGAGGAGACGAACAAGGAGGAATAGGAATAAGAAGATTAGAAATGAATAAAAGGAGAGAGAGGAAAAAGGATGAAGAGGAGGAACGGAAGCAAGAGGAGAAATATGAGAAAGATGAAAAAGAAGAAACACAAAGAAACAAGAAGACAAATATAAAATGAAGGAGATGGAGAGTGAAGAAAAGAAAAGGGAAAAAAGTAGGAGGAGTAAGAAAAAATAATAGAAAGAAAAAGAAGAAGAAAGATGTATAGAGGGAGCAACAGGAAGTTCAAGAGTAGAAAGAAAACGAGATATAAGAGAAAGAGGAAAAACATAGACAAGGAAAAGAGACGACAAAGAAGAAAGAAAAAGAGGAAATTAGACGACAAAGAAGAAAGAAGAGGAGGAAAACAGACGACAAAGAAGAAAGAAGAGAAGGAAAAGAGAAGGAAATGAATAAGGAGGAAAAGAGAAGGAAATGAATAAGGAGGAAAAGAGAACAGAAAGAAGAAGAATAAGAAGAAGAAGTATTAATACCAAGAGGATTTCCCCCTTATAAGGCAGGCATGGCCAGGTTTGACCCCCCCCCTCCAGCCAAAAAATAAATAAGATAATAACACTTAAGAGAAAGAAATCATATTTTGGAAATGATGCATGCATACATACATATATACGTACATACATAAATACATACATACGTACATACATACATACGAGTACATACATACGTACATACTCCTTCATTCAATAATGAGAAAATGTCAGGAGAGACATTAAATATGATTTGATCGAAATCCTACTTCATGGTGAAGTACACATACATATATTCTACAAAAAGACTAACTGGCAACTTTCTATATTTGTAGGTCTGAGTGCAGCGTTGAACGTGGTGGAACCAAGAGGCGTTTCGGGCAAGTTAACGCATTCATTCCTCCTTCACCCATTCAAACCCCATTCCTCGTCTCTTCCACTTTAGCACCTCTTGGGTGAATAGACCTCACCATTCTCCCACAACGCTGTTGGCAGACATATACCACCTCCACAGTATCTCTGTACTTGTGAATACGTTAATTCGAAAATGGAATTCGCTGAGACAAATACTTCTGGGTCAGGATGTGCCAATTGGTCCTCTTCGTTCTTCCCATCCACTCTCGTTCGTTCTTTACGAAAAACTCTGAATACGGAAAAGGTGGGAAAAAGAAGATGATAAGTGTCTAGTTCCGAGGTTATTCCCGACCGGTTTCGCTCTACGCTTCTTCAGATCAGTAACTTCTTCTCTTGCCATTTTGTTCAACATATCAAAGTCTAAACATATTCTAAATATAAAGTAAAATACAGTCATAGGAAATGACGCATTCCGAGTTTATTCCCGACCGGTTTCGCTCTACGCTTCTTCAGACCAGTACCTTCTTCTTTTACCACCTTGTTGAATTTATCAAAGTCTAAACATATTCTGAATATAAAGTGAAATATAGTCATAGGAAATGACGTATTCCGAGTTTATTCCCGACCGGTTTCGCTCTACGCTTCTTCAGATCTGTAACTTCTCTACCTTGTTCAACTTATCAAAGACTCAAAATATTCTGAATATAAAGTAAAATACAGTCATAGGAAATGACGTATTCCGAGTTTATTCCCGACCGGTTTCGCTCTACGCTTCTTCAGATCAGTAACTTCTCTACCTTGTTCAACTTATCAAAGACTCAAAATATTCTGAATATAAAGTAAAATGTAGTCATAGGAAATGACGTGTTCCGAGTTTATTCCCGACCGGTTTCGCTCTACGCTTCTTCAGATGAGTAACTTCTCTACCTTGTTCAACTTATCAAAGACTCAAAATATTCTGAATATAAAGTAAAATGTAGTCATAGGAAATGACGTGTTCCGAGTTTATTCCCGACCGGTTTCGCTCTACGCTTCTTCAGATCAGTAACTTCTCTACCTTGTTCAACTTATCAAAGACTCAAAATATTCTGAATATAAAGTAAAATGTAGTCATAGGAAATGACGTGTTCCGAGTTTATTCCCGACCGGTTTCGCTCTACGCTTCTTCAGACCAGTACCTTCTTCTCTTACCACCTTGTTGAACTTATCAAAGACTCAAAACATTCTGAATATAAAGTAAAATGTAGTTATAGGAAATTACGTGTTCCGAGTTTATTCCCAACCGGTTTCGGCTTCTTTAGATCAGTACCTTCTTCTTTTACCACCTTGTTCAACATATGACAGACTCAAAATATTCTGAATATAAAGTAAAATACAACCATAGGAAATGACGTATTCTGAGTTTATTCACGACCGGTTTCGCTCTACGCTTCTTCAGATGAGTAACTTCTCTACCTTGTTCAACTTATCAAAGACTCAAAATATTTTGAATATAAAGTAAAATGTAGTCATAGGAAATGACGTATTCCGAGTTTATTCCCGACCGGTTTCGCTCTACGCTTCTTCAGACCAGTACCTTCTTCTCTTACCACCTTGTTCAACTTATCTAAGACTCAAAATATTCTGAATATAAAGATAAATGTAGTCATTGGAAATGACGTATTCAGAGTTTATTCCCAACCGATTTCGGCTTCTTTAGATCAGTACCTTCTTCTTTTACCACCTTGTTCAACTTATCAAAGTGTCAACATATTCTGAATATAAAGTAAAATACATTAATAGGAAATGACGTATTCCGAGTTTATTCCCGACCGGTTTCGCTCTACGGTTCTTCAGACCAGTACCTTCTTCTCTTACCACCTTGTTGAATCACTCAAAATATTCTGAATATAAAGTAAAATGCGGTCATAGGAAATGACGTATTCAGAGTTTATTCCCGACCGGTTTCGGTCTACGCTTCTTCAGACCAGTAACTTCTCTACCTTGTTCAACTTATCAAAGACTCAATATTTTCTGAATATAAAGTAAAATGTAATCATAGGAAATAACGTATTCAGAGTTTATTCCCAACCGGTTTCGGCTTCTTTAGATCAGTACCTTCTTTTACCACCTTGTTCAACAAATCAAAGACTCAAAATATTCTGAATATAAAGTAAAATGCATAGGAAATGACGTATTCCTTTTTAAACTCATTTCCCACGATGATCATTTCCTGGCAGACACTTGGCCATTTACGGAATTGTTGGTTGTCTCTCTTTTCGAATTGCCACTCATTTCGCTGCCACGTCACTTCGGCCTCCCAAATGGACAATGGAGCTTTGTTCAACTTCTCGATTGGAATGTGGTTTCTACTGTCCTGAAACATTTTCCTGGTCTTCCATTTCAGATATAGCTGAGGTTCGTCATTCTAAAGTTTCCAAACATCATCCTCATAAACGCTTTGGAAACCTCGTTTACTGCTGTGGTCTCGCCTACAAAGAACGAATGAACGAAAGGAAGAGTGTGTGTATATATATATATATATATATATATATATATATATATATATATATATATATATATATATATATATAAATAAAAATAGTATATATATATATAAAAATATTATCAAAATCGACATCATCCTCACATGATAATCTTTTTGTTTGTGTTTTCAAGGTAGAGACACTCTCTACTTCTCTAACAAGAAGATTATTACCTGTCAGAATGCTGTCAATTTTAATAATACTTGTTTACAATAGAATTTGGTCCCATATTTTTCATTATATATATATATATATATATATACATATACATATATATATATATATATATATATATATATATATATATATATATATATATATATATATACACACACACATACGTCCAACTCCTTCGCTATTCGCTGACAAAATTCATAATGAAGTTTGCAATGAAGCACCAAACGACTTTATTCAGCTGAGGGGATGATGGTACATCCACCCACACACACACACACACATTCACTCGCTCATTCACACTCGTATACACACACATTAACTCACGCATTCGCTCGCTCATTCACATACGGACACACACACATTCACTCGCGGACTCGCTCGCATTCACTCGCTCTTCCGCTGGACTCTTCGAGGGCCGTGCCCCGAACACTATCGAGTCCCTCCAGCCGGGGAGTCCATCTCCTCCAGCCGACGTCGTCGCGAGGGACCCGAGGTCTCCTCAAAGTTCGCCGACGAGCGTCCGAGGCCGGCGGGCACTCTCCTTGCACTCGAGCGCAAGTGCCGCCGACCGAAGTGCTGGCGCTGTCTCTTCTTCGGCCCTCGCCGCCGAGCAGCTCCATTGGTTTCCGGGGGCCCTCCGGGTTCCGTGGAAGACTCTCTTCTTGACGAAGGCGCGCTTCGAGAGCGGGCGAGCACCCCGAACACTTGCGCAAAGTGCAGCTGGAAGGAGTGCCCCTCTTCTGCCCGCGGCTTCCCGCCGATCTTCCCTGATCGGCGTCTCAAGGAAGCCCTCGAAGTCCGTCGGCGCCGTCAGTGTCCTACTCTGGAAGTGGGCGCGCCCCGGTCTTCGGTCCCGTCAAGTGCTGCCGGCCGGGGCAGTGTCCCTCGTCGCGCCCAACTGAGCCAGAGCCCCCTGAGAGCGGGTGCTTTGGCCCGAGACTGGGGCCGAGCATCCCGGATGAGGAGGCGGCGAAACACGCACTGTGTGTATTCACCTCGGATCTGCTGCAGCCTCTTTGTGTGTGTGTGTGTGTGTGTGTGTGTGTGTGTGTGTGTGTGTGTGTGTGTGTGTGTGTGTATGTGTGTGTGTGTATCTATACGTCATGCGTATGTGTACCTGTGCCGTGTGTGTGTGTGTGTGTATGTGTACATGAGCTGTGTAAGTGTATGTACTTATCAATGCACATATGATTGTATTTACCTAATTGTAGTATACAGGAAAGGTCCAATGCTCGTGGGGTCCTGTTTCTCACTCCTCAATTTTCGTACCTAGCTTCAGTTGTGAGAGTGTGAGTCTGTGTCTGTATTTACCTTTGTATTGACCTCATTGTAGTATGCAGGAAGAGAACAACGCTCGTGGATCCTCTCTCTCATTATCCAATATCTTGTGTGTGTGTGTGTGTGTGTGTGTGTGTGTGTGTGTGTGTGTGTGTGCTTATGTGATTGTGTGTGTGTGTCCTTATCACACTGGGCTAGTTTCCCTCCGACTTTTGGGGCAAATTTGCACCCCGGCCTTCGGTAAGGAATCAGCTGGAGGAAAACAGTTCCTCCAGTATATCAAATGACATTCAGCGTAAACTGTTAAGGAAACAAAATAGTTCGCCAGAGAGTGATTTTGACGGCGGAAAGAGTGCTGGAGGTCGGCGGTATCGTCGATTAACCGGAGGTTGGAGGAAAATTAGCCCAATGTGATAACCCCCATAAACACGGGCTAGGGCTGACAAGAGGAATGACAAGAAGGAAAAGAGGAATGAGTTCTGAAGAGAGTCGGCGAGTGAAGAGGCGCGTACGTATATCAGGGGAACAGTGGAAAAAAAATATTATGAAGACGGGGAGATGGACAAAAGGTGGGATGGTGATAATAAGATAAAGGAGGAGACGAAAGAAGGAAGAGGAATAAGAAGATAAACATGAGTAAAAGGAGAGAGAGGAAAAAGGAGGAAGAGGAGGAACGGCAGCAAGAGGAGAAATAAGAGAAAGAGGAAAAAGAAGAAACACAAAGAAACAAGAAGACAAATATAAAATGAAGGGGATGGAGAGTGAAGAAAAGAAAAGGGAAAGAAGTAGGAGGAGGAAGAAAAAATAATAGAAAGAAAAAGAAGAAGAAAGATGTATAGAGGGAGCAAAAGGAAGTTCAAGAGTAGAAAGAAAACGCGATATAAGAGAAAGAGGAAAAAGAGAGACAAGGAAAAGAGACGACAAAGAAGAAAGAAAAAGAGGAAATTAGACGACAAAGAAGAAAGAAGAGGAGGAAAAGAGACGACAAAGAAGAAAGAAGAGAAGGAAAAGAGAAGGAAATGAATAAGGAGGAAAAGAGAACAGAAAGAAGAAGAAGAAGAAGAAGAATAAGAAGTATTAATACCAAGAGGATTTCCCCCTTATAAGGCAGGCATGGCCAGGTTTGACCCCCCCACCTCCAGCCAAAAAATAAATAAGATAATAACACTTAAGAGAAAGAAATCATATTTTGGAAATGATGCATGCATACATACATATATACGTACATACATAAATACATACAAACATACATACATACGTACATACATACATACGAGTACATACATACGTACATACTCCTTCATTCAATAAGTAATGAGAAGATGTCAAGAGAGACATTAAATATGATTTGATCGAAATACTACTTCATGGTGAAGTACACATACTATTCTATAAAATGACTAACTGGCAACTTTGTATATTTGTAGGTCTGAGTGCAGCGGTGAACGTGGTGGAACCAAGAGGAGTTTCGGGCAAGTTAACGCATTCATTCATCCTTTACCCATTCACACCCCATTCCTCGTCTCTTCCACTTTAGCACCTCTTGGGTGAATAGACCTCACCATTCTCCCACTACGCTGTTGGCAGACATATGCCGCCTCCACAGTATCTCTGTACTTGTGAATACGTTCATTCGAAAATGGAATTCGCTGAGACAAATACTTCTGGGTCAGGATGTGCCAATTGGTCCTCTTCGTTCTTCCCATCCACTCTCTTTTGTTCTTTAAGAAAAATTCTGAATACGAAAAAGGTGGGAAAGAGAAGAAGATAAGTGTCTAGTTCCGAGGTTATTCCCGACCGGTTTCGCTCTACGCTTCTTCAGATCAGTAACTTCTTCTCTTGCCATCTTGTTCAACATATCAAAGTCTAAACATATGCTGAATATAAAGTAAAATACAGTCATAGGAAATGACGTATTACGAGTTTATTCCCGACCGGTTTCGCTCTACGCTTCTTCAGACCAGTAACTTCTTTTACCACCTTGTTCAACTTATCAAAATCTCAAAATATTCTGAATATAAAGTAAAATACAGTAATAGGAAATGACGTATTCCGAGTTTATTCCCGACCGGTTTCGCTCTACACTTCTTCAGATCAGTATCTTCTCTACCTTGTTCAACTTATGAAAGTGTCAACATATTCTGAATATAAAGTAAAATACTAATAGGAAATGACGTATTCAGAGTTTATTCACGACCGGTTTCGCTCTACGCTTCTTCAGATCAGTAACTTCTCTACCTTGTTCAACTTATCAAAGACTCAAAATATTCTGCATATAAAGTAAAATACAGTAATAGGAAATGACGTATTCCGAGTTTATTCCCGACCGGTTTCGCTCTACGCTTCTTCAGATGAGTAACTTCTCTACCTTGTTCAACTTATCAAAGACTCAAAATATTCTGAATATAAAGTAAAATACAGTCATAGGAAATGACGTATTCAGAGTTTATTCACGACCGGTTTCGCTCTACGCTTCTTCAGATCATTAACTTCTCTACCTTGTTCAACTTATCAAAGACTCAAAATATTCTGAATATAAAGTAAAATGTAGTCATAGGAAATGACGTATTCAGAGTTTATTCCGAACCGGTTTCGGCTTCTTTAGATCAGTACCTTCTTCTTTTACCACCTTGTTCAACTTATCAAAGACTCAAAATATTCTGAATATAAAGTAAAATGCATAGGAAATGACGTATTCTGAGTTTATTCACGACCGGTTTCGCTCTACGCTTCTTCAGATCAGTAACTTCTCTACCTTGTTCAACATATCTAAGACTCAAAATATTCTGAATATAAAGTAAAATGCATAGGAAATGACGTTTTCCTTTTTAAACTCATTTCCCACGATGATCATTTCCTGGCAGACACTTCACCATTTACGGAAATGTTGGTTGTCTCTCTTTTCGAATTGCCACTCATTTCGCTGCCACGTCACTTCGGCCTCCCAAATGGACAATGGAGCTTTGTTCAACTTCTCGATTGGAATGTGGTTTCTACTGTCCTGAAACATTTTCCTGGTCTTCCATTTCAGATATAGCTGAGGTTCGTCATTCTAAAGTTTCCAAACATCATCCTCATAAACGCTTTGGAAACCTCGTATACTGCTGTGGTCTCGCCTACAAAGAACGAACGAACGAAAGGAAGAGTGTGTGTGTATATATATATATATATATATATATATATATATATATATATATATATATATATATATATATATATATATATATATATACACACACACACACAAATAGTATCAAAATCGACAGCATCCTGACATGATAATCTTTTTGTTTGTGTTTTCAAGGTAGAGACACTCTCTACTTCTCTAACAAGAAGATTATCACCTGTCAGAATGCTGTCGATTTTAATAATACTTGTTTACAAGAGAATTTGATCCCATATTTTTCATTATATATATACACATACGTCCAACTCCTTCGCTATTCGCTGACACAATTCATAATGAAGTTTGTAATGAATGAAGCTCCAAACGACTTTATTCAGCTGAGGGGATGATGGTACATCCACCCACACACACACACACATTCACTAGCTCATTCACACTCGAATACACACACATTAACTCACGCATGCGCTCGCTCATTCACACACGGACACACACACATTCACTCGCGGACTCGCTCGCATTCACTCGCTCTTCCGCTGGACTCTTCGAGGGCCGTGCCCCGAACACTATCGAGTCCCTCCGGCCGGGGAGTCCATCTCCTCCGGCCGACGTCGTCGCGAGGGACCCGAGGTCTCCTCAAAGTTCGCCGACGAGCGTCCGAGGCCGGCGGGCACTCTCCTTGCACTCGAGCGCAAGTGCCGCCGACCGAGGTGCTGGCGCTGTCTCGTCTTCGGCCCTCGCCGCCGAGCAGCTCCATTGGTTTCCGGGGGCCCTCCGGGTTCCGTGGAAGACTCTCTTCTTGACGAAGGCGCGTTTCGAGAGCGGGCGAGCACCCCGAACACTTGTGCAAAGTGCAGCTGGAAGGAGTGCCCCTCTTCTGCCCGCGGCTTCCCGCCGATCTTCCCTGATCGAGCGTCTCAAGGAAGCCCTCGAAGTCCATCGGCGCCGTCAGTGTCCTACTCTGGAGGTGGGCGTGCCCCGGTCTTCGGTCCCGTCAAGTGCTGCCGGCCGGGGCAGTGTCCCTCGTCGCGCCCAACTGGGCCACAGACCCGTGGGAGCGGGTGCTTTAGCCCGAGACCGGGGCCGAGCATCCCGGATGAGGAGGCGGCGAAACACGCACTGTGTGTGTGTTTGTGTGTGTGTGTGTGTGTGTGTGTGTGTGCGTGTGTGTGTATCTATACGTCATGCGTATGTGTACCTGTGCCGTGTATGTGTGTGTGTATGTGTACATGAGCTGTGTAAGTATATATACGTATCAATGCACATATAATTGTATTTACTTAATTGTAGTATTCAGGAAAGGTCCAATGCTCGTGGGTCCTGTGTCTCACTCCTCAATGTTCGTACCTAGCTTCAGTTGTGAGAGTGTGAGTCTGTGTCTCTATTTACCTTTGTATTGACCTCATTGTAGTATGCAGGAAAGGAACAACGCTCGTAGATCCTCCCTCTCATTATCCAATATCTTGTGTGTGTGTGTGTGTGTGTGTGTGTGTGTGTGTGTGTGTGTGTGTGTGTGTGTGTGTGTGTGTGTGTGTGTGTGTGTGTGTGTGTGTGTCCTTATCACACTGGGATAGTTTTCCTCCGACTTTTGGGGCAAATTTGCACCCCGGCCTTCGGTAAGGAATCAGCTGGAGGAAAACAGTTCCTCCAGTATGTCAAACGACATTCAGCGTAAACTGTTAAGGAAACAAAATAGTTCGCCAGAGAGTGATTTTGACGACGGAAAAAGTCCTGGAGGTCGGCGGTATCGTCGATTAACCGGAGGTTGGAAGAAAATTAGCCCAGTGTGATAACCCCCATAAACATGGGCTAGGGCGGAAAAGAGGAATGGGAAGGAAGGAAAAGAGGAATGAGTTCTGAAGAGAGTCGGCGAGTGAAGAGGCGCGTACGTATATCAGCGGAACAGTGGAAAAAACGAGATTATGAAGACGGGGAGATGGACAAAAGGTGGGATGGTGATAATAAGGTAAGGGAGGAGACGAACAAGAAGGAAGAGGAATAAGAAGATAAACATGAGTAAAAGGAGAGAGAGGAAAAAGGATGAAGAGGAGGAAGGGAAGCAAGAGGAGAAATAAGAGAAAGAGGAAAAAGAAGAAACACGAGGAAACAAGAAGACAAATATAAAATGAAGGAGAAGGAAGAGAAGAAAAGAAAAGGGAAAGAAGTAGGAGGAGGAAGAAAAAATAATAGAAAGAAAAAGAAAAAGAAAGATGAATAGAGGGAGCAACAGGAAGTTCAGGAGTAGAGAGAAAACGAGATATAAGAGAAATGAAAAAAGAAAGACAAGGAAAAGAGACGACAAAGAAGAAAGAAAAAGAGGAAATTAGACGACAAAGAAGAAAGAAGAGGAGGAAAAGAGACGACAAAGAAAGAAAAAGAGGAAATTAGACGGCAAAGGAGAAAGAAGAGGAGAAAAAGAGACGACAAGGAAGAAGAAGAGGAGGAAAAGAGAACAGAAAGAAGAAGAAGAAGAAGAAGGAAAAGAAGAAGAAGAAGGAAAAATAAGGAATAGGTTGTAGATAGTAGGAAGTAGGCACAGATGGGGTACACCTATGCAGTGGACACTTTGAGGTCTAATTGCATCAGTCTTTGACGGCCGTCAAGGAAGATGACTCACAAATGGAGAAGGGAATTGAAGGGGGGGGGGGCAAGGGTGAGCAGATCAGGGGGTTAGGGGGCTGGACCTTGGTGCAGGGACCAGAGCCCCTGACGGATAGAGATCGACAGGTCACTGATTATGGACCAAGAGGTCATAATGGGTCACACGAGATGTGGACCAATGGCGGACGGGTATACGAACATGTAATTTTGGGAGGCTGTCCAGAGAGTAAAGGCCGCTTCACACTGGGACGATTTATGTCAATTGTTGTGAATTCGAATACCTAGAAAAGGACTTCGACTAGATTATTCTAGACATTTCTGAGAATATATCAACAATGTGTTCAATATTCGCATTGTCTTAGTTTCTCTTAATTCGGTGTTCACTTTCTGAATACATGACGCAAAGGTATTTTGACGTTTGGAGATTAGAAAAACGAAAATATTCTAACCGAAGTCGTTTGTACTCAAACGAACTCACAACAGTTGGCGATAATTTGCCCAGTGTGATGTGGGCTTTAAACTGAAGAGGTGTTCCTTGCTGTTACTTAGCGGGGGTAATTTTTTTTCTTTGAAGTGTTTGTTCCTGACTGCTGGTAAGACAGGACGATGAATAATGATGAGAGATGATGTAATTACCATAAAGAACGATGTTGGAGACATGGTGTAAAAATACTTTTTTTTTTGTATGTGTGTGTGTGTGTGTGTGTGTGTGTGTGTGTGTGTGTGTGTGTGTGTGTGTGTGTGTTTATGTGTGTGTGTATGTGTGTGTGTGTGTGTGTTTATGTGTGTGTGTATGTGTGTGTGTGTGTGTGTGTGTTTATGTGTGTGTGCATTCACCTTGGTCTTTTGGATCACGTGTTGGACCCGTGATCGACAGCTATTTCCCTCACGGAAGAGAGCTCAGAGCTCGTATGACCGATCTATGGGTAATGCTGTGACCCTACACGAACACACCCCAACTCCCCGCCCACGAGAGTTGGAGTAACACCCCACAGCGTAGCGATACTGAAATTATTTCAGCCCTGGGCGGGATTCAAACCCAGACCGTCGTAGTGATAGTCGGGGACTCTACCAACCGCGACGCAGAGTGAGTGTGTGTGTGTGTGTGTGTGTGTGTGTGTGTGTGTGTGTGTGTGTGTGTGTGTGTGTGTGCGTGTGTATCTATACGTCATGCGTATGTGTACCTGTGCCGTGTGTGTGTGTGTGTATATACGTATCAATGCACATATAATTGTATTTACTTAATTGTAGTATTCAGGAAAGGTCCAATGCACGTGGGGTCCTGTGTCTCACTCCTCAATGTTCATACCAACCTTCAGTTGTGAGAGTGTGAGTCTGTGTCTCTATTTACCTTTGTATTGACCTCATTGTAGTGTGCAGGAAGAGAACAACGCTCTTGGATCCTCTCTCATTATCCAATATCTTGTGTGTATGTGTGTGTGTCTGTGTGTGTGTGTGTGTGTGTGTGTGTGTGTGTGTGTGTGTGTGTGTGTGTGTGTGTGTGTGTATTCACCTCGGATCTGCTGCAGTCTCTGTCGAGACAGCCAGACACCACCCTACGGCAGTGAGCTCAGAGCTCATTATTTGCCGATCTCTGGTGTGTGTGTGTGTGTGTGTGTGTGTGTGTGTGTGTGTGTGTGTGTGTTTATGTGATTGTGTGTGTGTGTCCTTATCACACTGGGCTAGTTTTCCTCCGACTTTTGGGGCAAATTTGCACCCCAGCCTTCGGTAAGGAATCCAGCTGGAAGGAAACAGTTCCTCCAGTATGTCAAATGACATTCAGCGTAAACTGTTAAGGAAACAAAATAGTTCGCCAGAGAGTGATTTTGACGGCGGAAAAAGTGCTGGAGGTGGGCGGTATCGTCGATTAATCGGAGGTTGGAGAAAAAATATTCCAGTGTGATGACCCCCGTAAACATGGGCTAGGGCTGACAAGAGGAATGGGAAGGAAGGAAAAGTGGAATGAGTTCTGAGGAGAGTCGGCGAGTGAAGTGGCGCGTATGTATATCAGCGGAACAGTGGAAAAAACAAGATTATGAAGACGGGGAGATGGACAAAAGGTGGAATGGTGATAATAAGGTAAAGGAGGAGACGAACAAGGAGGAAGAGGAATAAGAAGATGAAAATGAATAAAAGGAGAAAGAGGAAAAAGGATGAAGAGGAGGAACGGAAGCAAGAGGAGAAATATGAGAAAGATGAAAAAGAAGAAACACAAAGAAACAAGAAGACAAATATAAAATGAAGGAGATGGAGAGTGAAGAAAAGAAAAGGGAAAGAAGTAGGAAGAGGAAGAAAAAATAATAGAAAGAAAAAGAAGAAAGATGTATAGAGGGAGCAACAGGAAGTTCAAGAGTAGAAAGAAAACGAGATATAAGAGAAAGAGGAAAAAGAGAGACAAGGAAAAGAGACGACAAAGAAGAAAGAAAAAGAGGAAATTAGACGACAAAGAAGAAAGAAGAGGAGGAAAAGAGACGACAAAGAAGAAAGAAGAGAAGGAAAAGAGAAGGAAATGAATAAGGAGGAAAAGAGAAGGAAATGAATAAGGAGGAAAAGAGAACAGAAAGAAGAAGAAGAATAAGAAGAAGAAGTATTAATACCAAGAGGATTTCCCCCTTATAAGGCAGGCATGGCCAGGTTTGACCCCCCCCCCTCCAGCCAAAAAATAAATAAGATAATAACACTTAAGAGAAAGAAATCATATTTTGGAAATGATGCATGCATACATACATACGTACATACATAAATACATACATACGTACATACATACATACGAGTACATACATACGTACATACTCCTCCATTCAATAAGTAATGAGAAAATATCAGGAGAGACATTAAATATGATTTCATCGAAATACTACTTCATGGTGAAGTACACATTCATATATTCTATAAAATGACCAACTGGCAACTTTCTATATTTGTAGGTCTGAGTGCAGCGGTGATCGTGGTGGAACCAAGAGGAGTTTCGGGCAAGTTAACGCATTCATTCCTCCTTCACCCATTCAAACCCCATTCCTCGTCTCTTCCACTTTAGCACCTCTTGGGTGAATAGACCTCACCATTCTCCCACTACGCTGTTGGCAGACATATACCGCCTCCACAGTATCTCTGTACTTGTGAATACGTTCATTCAAAAATGGAATTCGCTGAGACAAATACTTCTGGGTCAGGATGTGCCAATTGGTCCTCTTCGTTCTTCCCATCCACTCTCGTTCGTTCTTTACGAAAAACTCTGAGTACGGAAAAGGTGGGAAAAAGAAGATGATAAGCGTCTAGTTCCGAGGTTATTCCCGACCGGTTTCGCTCTATGCTTCTTCAGATCAATAACTTCTTCTCTTGCCACCTTGTTCAACATATCAAAGTCTAAACGTATTCTGAATATAAAGTAAAATACAGTCATAGGAAATGACGTAAACCGAGTTTATTCCTGACCGGTTTCGTTCTACGCTTCTTCAGATCAGTAACTTCTCTACCTTGTTCAACATCTCAAAGACTCAAAATATTCTGAATATAAAGTAAAATGTATTCATAGGAAATGACGTATTCTGAGTTTATTCACGACAGGTTTCACTCTACGCTTCTTCAGATCAGTAACTTCTCTACCTTGTTCAACTTATCAAAGACTCAAAATATTCTGAATATAAAGTAAATTACATAGGAAATAACGTATTCCGAGTTTATTCCGAACCGGTTTCGCTCTACACTTCTTCAGATCATTAACTTCTCTACCTTGTTCAACTTATCAAAGACTCAAAATATTCTGAATATAAAGTAAAATGTAGTCATAGGAAATGACGTATTCAGAGTTTATTCCCAACCGGTTTCGGCTTCTTTAGATCAGTACCTTCTTCTTTTACCACCTTGTTCAACTTATCAAAGACTCAAAATATTCTGAATATAAAGTAAAATGCATAGGAAATGACGTATTCCTTTTTAAACTCATTTCCAATCAAGATCATTTCCTGGCAGACACTTGGCCATTTACGGAATTGTTGGTTGTCTCTCTTTTCGAATTGCCACTCATTTCGCTGCCACGTCACTTCGGCCTCCCAAATGGACAATGGAGCTTTGTTCAACTTCTCGATTGGAATGTGGTTTCTACTGTCCTGAAACATTTTCCTGGTCTTCCATTTCAGATATAGCTGAGGTTCGTCATTCTAAAGTTTCCAAACATCATCCTCATAAACGCTTTGGAAACCTCGTTTACTGCTGTGGTCTCGCCTACAAAGAACGAATGAACGAAAGGAAGAGTGTGTATATATATATATATATATATATATATATATATATATATATATATATATATACATATATATATATATATATAAACAAATAGTATCAAAATCGACATCATCCTCACATGATAATCTTTTTGTTTGTGTTTTCAAGGTAGAGACACTCTCTACTTTTCTAACAAGAAGATTATCACCTGTCAGAATGCTGTCGATTTTAATAATACTTGTTTACAAGAGAATTTGATCCAACTCCTTCGCTATTCGCTGACACAATTCATAATGAAGTTTGCAATGATTGAAGCACCAAACGACTTTATTCAGCTGAGGGGATGATGGTACATCCACCCACACACACACCCGTTTACTCACACATTCACTCGCTCATTCACACTCGTATACACACACATTAACTCACGCATTCACTCGTTCTTTCGCTGGACCCTTCGAGGGCCGTGCCCCGAACACTCTCGAGTTCCTCCGGCCGGGGAGTCCATCTCCTCCGGCCGACGTCGTCGCGAGGGACCCGAGGTCTCCTCAAAGTTCGCCGACGAGCGTCCGAGGCCGGCGGGCACTCTCCTTGCACTCGAGCGCAAGTGCCGCCGACCGAGGTGCTGGCGCTGTCTCTTCTTCGGCCCTCGCCGCCGAGCAGCTCCATTGGTTTCCGGGGGCCCTCCGGGTTCCGTGGAAGACTCTCTTCTTGACGATGGCGCGTTTCGAGAGCGGGCGAGCACCCCGAACACTTACGCAAAGTGCAGCTGGAAGGAGTGCCCCTCTTCTGCCCGCGGCTTCCCGCCGATCTTCCCTGATCGAGCGTCTCAAGGAAGCCCTCGAAGTCCGTCGGCGCCGTCAGTGTCCTACTCTGGAGGTGGGCGTGCCCCGGTCTTCGGTCCTGTCAAGTGCTGCCGGCCGGGGCAGTGTCCCTCGTCGCGCCCAACTGGGCCAGAGCCCCCTGGGAGCGGGAGCTTTGGCCCGAGATCGGGGCCGAGCATCCCGGATGAGGACGCGGCGAAACACGCACTGTGTGTGTGTGTGTGTGTGTGTGTGTGTGTGTGTGTGTGTGTGTGTGTGTATCTATACGTCATGCGTATGTGTACCTGTGCCGTGTATGTGTGTGTGTATGTGTACATGAGCTGTGTAAGTATATATACGTATCAATGCACATATAATTGTATTTACCTTATTGTAGTATTCAGGAAAGGTCCAATGCACGTGAGGTCCTGTGTCTCACTCCTCAATGTTCATACCTAGCTTCAGTTGTGAGAGTGTGAGTCTGTGTCTTTATTTACCTTTGTATTGACCTCATTGTAGTATGCAAGAAAGGAACAACGCTCGTGGATCCTCTCTCTCATTATCCAATATCTTTTGTGTGTGTGTGTGTGTGTGTGTGTGTGTGTGTGTGTGTGTGTGTGTGTGTGTGTGTGTGTGTCCATATCACACTGGGCTAGTTTTCCTCCGACTTTTGGGGCAAATTTGCACCCCGCGGCCTTCGGTAAGGAATCAGCTGGAGGAAAACAGTTTCTCCAGTATGTCAAATGACATTCAGCGTAAACTGTTAAGGAAACAAAATAGTTCGCCAGAGAGTGATTTTGACGACGGAAAAAATGCTGGAGGTGGGCGGTATCGTCGATTAACCGGAGGTTGGAGGAAAATTAGCCCAGTGTGATAACCCCCATAAACATGGGCTAGGGCTGACAAGAGGAATGGGAAGGAAGGAAAAGAGGAAAGAGTTCTGAGGAGAGTCGGCGAGTGAAGAGGCGCGTACGTATATCAGCGGAACAGTGGAAAAACAAGATTATGAAGACGGGGAGATGGACAAGAGGTGGGATGGTGATAATAGGGTAAAGGAGGAGACGAACAAGGAGGAAGAGGTGTAAGTAGATAAAAATGATTAAAAGGGGAGAGAGGAAAAAGGATGAAGAGAAGGAACAGCAGCGAGTTGAGTAGGAAGAACAGGAGAAATAAGAGAATAAGGAAAGGAAGAAAAAGAAGAAGGATGAGGAGACGAAAATCCAAAACAAAAAAGAGGGAAGAAAAGAGGAGAGAAAGTAGGAGGAGGAAGACAAGAGAATAGAAAGAAGAAGAAACAAACAAAAAAGATAAAGAGGAGCAGGAGGAAGTTCAGAGGTAGGAAGAAAACGAGAAATAAGAAAGAGAAAGATAAGAAGAAAGACAAAGAAAAGAGAAAATAAAAAAGGAGGAGGAAAAGAGAAGAAAATGAATAAGGAGGAAGAAAAGAAAATAGAAAGAAGGGGAAAAAGAAGAATAAGAAGAAGAGAAAAGGAGAAAAGAAGGAGAAAAGAAGAAGGGGAAGGAGAAGAAGAAAGAGAAGGAGAAGGAGGAGGAGGAAAAGAGAAGAAAAAGAATAAGGAGGAAGAGAAGAAACTAGGAAGATGAAGGGGAAAAAGAAGAACAAGGAGAAAAGAAGGAGAAGGAGAAGGAGAGGAGGAGAAGAAGAAAGAAAAGAAGAAACAAAAATAAGGAATAGGTTGTACATTGTAGGAACTAGAGACAGATGGGGTACACCTATGCAGTGGACACTTTGAGGTCTAATTGCATCCGTCTTTGACGGCCGTCAAGGAAGATGACTCACAAATGGAGAAGGGAATTGAAGGGGGGGGGGCAAGGGTGAGCAGATCAGGGGGTTAGGGGGCTGGATCTTGGTGCAGGGACCAGAGCCCCTGACGGATAGAGATCGACAGGTCACTGATTATGGACCAAGAGGTCATAATGGGTCACACGAGATGTGGACCAATAGCGGACGGGTATACGAACATCTCACTCCGGGAGGCTGCCCAGAGAGTAAAGGCCGCTTCACACTGGGACGATTTATGTCAGTTGTTGTGAATTCGAATACCTAGAAGAGGACTTCGACTACATTATTCTAGACATTTCTGAGAACATATCAACAATGTGTTCAATATTCGCATTGTCTTAGTTTCTCTTAATTCGGTGTTCACATTCTGAATACATGACGCAAAGGTATTTTGACGTTTGGAGATTAGGAAAACGTCAAGGTTCTCACCGAAGTCGTTTGTACCCAAACGAACTCACAACAGTTGACGAAAATTTGCCCAGTGTGAAGTGGGCTTTAAACTGAAGAGGTCATGTTCCTTGCTGTTACTTAGCACGAGTGAAATTTTTCCTTTGAAGTGTTTGTTCCTGACTTTAAGCTGGTAAGACAGGACGATGAATAATGATGAGAGATGATGTAATTAACATAAAGAACGATGTTGGGGACATGGTGTAGAAATACGCTTTTTTTTTGTATGTGTGTGTGTGTGTGTGTGTGTGTGTGTGTGTGTGTGTGTGTGTGTGTGTGTGTGTGTGTGTGTGTATTCACCTTTGTCTTTTGGATCACGTGTTGGACCCGTGATCGACATCTATTTCCCTCACGGAAGAGAGCACAGAGCTCGTATGACCAATCTATGGGTAGTGCTGTGACCATACACGCACCCCTCCCCAGCTCCCCGCCCACGAGAGATGGAGTAACACCCCGCAGCGTAGCAATACTGAAATTATTTCAGCCCTGGGCGGGATTCGAACCCGGACCGTAGTAGTGATAGTCGGGGACTCTACCAACCGCGCCACCGAATGTGTGTGTGTGTGTGTGTGTGTGTGTGTGTGTGTGTGTGTGTGTGTGTGTGTGTGTGTGCAGTTCATCTTTGGACTGCCTCTACCACAAGGGTAATAAAGAACCCGATAATGAACTAGAGGTATTCAAATGGATCGAGTGCTTTAACAAGGGTGATACAGGCAAGGTCATCATATTAAGACACCCGGGCAGGATTCGTAGTAATGGATTTCAATTGGACAAATTTAGCTTTAAGAAGGAAATAGACAAGAAATAGTTCACTAGCAGCGTGGTTAACGAATTGATTAGACTTAGTAGCCATGTTGTGAGCGTTGAAACAACTGGTTGTTCTTAGAGAAGATAAATTTATGGATAGTGATGACAGGACAGGTGGTAAGGGACATGGAACTGCCTAGTGTAGGCCTTATGGTCTCTTGCGGTCTCCTCGATTCTCATGCTCTTGTGTGTCACATTGGAATCATTTTTTTTTTTTTGTATTATTGACGAGACTCTGCAGAGACTGTGTCAAGACACAAGAAACAGCTGAAATTATTGACTTAAGAACGGAAGAGACTGGAAGAGCTCACAAGGCGCGTGAGAACACACACACACACACACGGTGGCGAGGTTGGTAGAGTCCCAGACTGACAGTACGGCGGTGCCGGCGGTACCTGGTTCGAATCCTACCCAGGGCTAAAATTATTTCAGTATCGCTGCACTTCGAGTCGTTACTCCAACTCTCGTGGGCGGGGAGTTGGGTGTGTGTGTGCGTGTAAGGTCATAGCATTACCCATAGATCGGTCCTACGAGCTCTGAGCTCTCTTCCGGGAAGGGAAATAGCTGTCTGAGTGCAGCGGTGAACGTGGTGGAACCAAGAGGCGTTTCGGGCAAGTTAACGCATTCATTCATTCATCCTTCACCCATTCAAACCCCATTCCTCGTCTCTTCCACTTTAGCACCTCTTGGGTGAATAGGCTTCACCATTCTCCCACTACGCTGTTGGCAGACATATGCCGCCTCCACAGTATCTCTGTACTTGTGAATACGTTCATTCGAAAATGGAATTCGCTGAGACAAATACTTCTGGGTCAGGATGTGCCAATTGGTCCTCTTCGTTCTTCCCATCCACTCTCTTTTGTTCTTTAAGAAAAACTCTGAATACGGAAAAGGTGGGAAAAAGAAGATAAGTGTCTAGTTCCAAGGTTATTCCCGACCGGTTTCGCTCTACGCTTCTTCAGATCAGTAACTTCTTCTCTTACATATCTTGTTCAACATATCAAAGTCTAAACATATTCTGAATATAAAGTAAAATACAGTCATAGGAAATGACGTATTACGAGTTTATTCCCGACCGGTTTCGCTCTACACTTCTTCAGACCAGTAACTTCTTTTACCACCTTGTTCAACTTATCAAAATCTCAACATATTCTGAATATAAAGTAAAATACAGTCATAGGAAATGACGTATTCCGAGTTTATTCCCGACCGGTTTCGCTCTACGCTTCTTCAGATCAGTAACTTCTCTACCTTGTTCAACTTATCAAAGACTCAAAATATTCTGAATATAAAGTAAAATACAGTCATAGGAAATGACGTATTCCGAGTTTATTCCCGACCGGTTTCGCTCTACGCTTCTTCAGATCAGTAACTTCTCTACCTTGTTCAACTTATCAAAGACTCAAAATATTCTGCATATAAAGTAAAATGTAGTCATAGGAAATGACGTATTCAGAGTTTATTCCCAACAGGTTTCGGCTTCTTTAGATCAGTACCTTCTTCTTTTACCACCTTGTTCAACTTATCAAAGACTCAAAATATTTTGAATATAAAGTAAAATGCATAGGAAATGACGTATTCCTTTTTAAACTCATTTCCCACCAAGATCCTTTCCTGGCAGACACTAGGCCATTTACGGAATTGTTGGTTGTCTCTCTTTTCGAATTGCCACTCATTTCGCTGCCACGTCACTTCGGCCTCCCAAATGGACAATGGAGCTTTGTTCAACTTCTCGATTGGAATGTGGTTTCTACTGTCCTGAAACATTTTCCTGGTCTTCCATTTCATAGATAGCTGAGGTTCGTCATTCTAAAGTTTCCAAACGTCATCCTCATAAACGCTTTGGAAACCTCGTTTACTGCTGTGGTCTCACCTACAAAGAACGAATGAACGAAAGGAAGAGTGTATATATATACATATATATAAAATATATATATATATATATATATATATATATATATATATTGTTGCAGTCTAGGTAAATATGACTACAACAACGAACTCTACTTGTCACTGAGGGGGGTTGAATAAAAGCGTGATGTATAAAAATACCTAATTATTAAGTGATACTTAATTAATACAAGAATACTACATCACACTTACAACCTAGCTAAAGCCTATTTCTTAACTTAAGGTACACAATACTTAGGATAATGGTGAGACATGACCACTTGGGTCAGGGGTAGAAAGAGAAGTGACGCGAACCCACGCCACGCCGAGTTGAACAGAGGTCAGCGTGAAGAGAGTTGCCAGACGTCACCATACGGCGACGTAGTACAGAATCATAATACATTCTGTAGTCACAAGCACACATAGCAAGGCACGCAACAACAATAAGAATACTCTTGAAAGGTATTCAGCAATCATAATTGGAACTAGCTACTTTCCTAACTAACTAGAATAATGCATAACCAGTAACAATACACACAACCGCGCATGCGCGGTCGCGATCCGAGGTTAGCGTACCCACGCTAACAGGCGCGCGGGAAGACCCCAGGTCAAGGCTTTGTGTGGACACCGCGCGGGTAAATCCTGGGTCGAGGTATTGTTTGAAGCAAGCTCGCAACACCTTCCCCCAAAAAGAAGGTGAGTCTCCCGAACGGGAGGCGAATATGAATCATACACATAAAATGGGCACATGGGTAATCCACAAAAATAAACATACCAGAGCGCATGAGAAATGCATACAGTAAATGCACAGTATACGTGGAACATGACACAAGGTGAATATAAATAATATACATGAGAAATAAACACAAACAGTATACGTGGGAAATAAACACAACAGTATACATGTGAAATAAACACAACAGTGTACATGGGAAATAAACACAAACAGTATACATGGGAAATAAACACAACAGTGTACATGGGAAATAAACACAACAGTATACATGTGAAATAAACACAACAGTGTACATGGGAAATAAACACAACAGTGTACATGGGAAATAAACACAACAGTATACATGGGAAATAAACACAAACAGTATACGTGGAAAAT
Organism: Oratosquilla oratoria; assembly: GCF_046742065.1. NCBI lineage: Eukaryota > Metazoa > Arthropoda > Malacostraca > Stomatopoda > Squillidae > Oratosquilla > Oratosquilla oratoria. The sequence goes on from NC_134813.1 coordinate 8,626,959, forward strand.
AAACACAAACAGTATACCTATAGGGCTGGTGCACGAGAGAGGGAGTCCGCCAAAAGGTTTAATTTTCCGGGTATATGCCTGATTTTTAAATTAAACGGTTGGATAGCCAACGCCCACCTCAGCAGGCGCTGGTTTGTATGTCTCATCCGCTCTACGAACGTAAGCGGATTATGGTCTGTCAACACCTGTATCGGATGTAGAGTGCTCCCGAGGTACACGCGAAAGTGTTCGAGGGCCATTAACAAGGATAACGCCTCCTTTTCCACGGTGGCATAGTTCTTCTGGTGTTTGTTAAATTTCTTGGAGTAGTAGGCGACGGGTTGTACTACTCCTTCCTCGCCTTCCTGTAGCAGCACGGCCCCTCCTGCGACGTCGCTGGCATCGGTGTGCAAAATGAAGGGCGCTTGCAAATCAGGTGCGCGCAATACGGGCGCTCCAGACATCAGGGTCTTGAGGCTCTCGAAGGCTTGTTGGCACTCGGGGGTCCACTTGAAAACCTTCTTGCCTCCCAGGAGGTCGGTCATCGGGGCTACAACGGTTGAGAAGTTTGGGCAGAACCGTCTATAATAGCCCGCCAGGCCGAGGAGACGCATCACAGCCTTCTTGTCCGCTGGCACAGGATACTGTTGGATGGCTGCGATCTTGGCGGCGACAGGCCGGACCTCGTTCCGCCCTACCACATGTCCGAGGAAGGTGATTTGAGCATGGCCGAACTCACTCTTGGCGAGGTTCACCGTCAGGCTGTTGGCCGCCAGCACAGCGAATAGGGTCTTCAACCGGTCCAGGTGCTCCTCCCAGGTATCTCCGAAGACAACGATGTCGTCAAGGTAGCAGCGGACGCCCTCCAACCCGGTCGTGATGAAGTTCATCAGGCGTTGGAAAGTGGAAGGGGCGTTCCTAAGGCCGAAGGGGAGGACCGTGAACTGATACAGTCCCTCCGGCGTGACGAAAGCGGAGATGGCTCTCGAGCGCTCCGTTAGTCGAACCTGGTAGTAGCCTTGTAGCAGGTCCAACTTCGTCACCCACCGCGCTGCACCCACGTCGTCGATGACGTCATCAATCCTCGGCAGGGGATACCCATCAGCTTTCGTCACGGCGTTGACGCGGCGATAGTCGACGCACAGACGCATCGAGCCGTCGGGTTTGGGCACCAGGACCACTGGGGAGGCCCAAGGGCTGTGGCTGGGTTCCACGATACCTAGCTCCTGGAGACGCTGCACCTCGGCCCTAAGGTACTCCCTCTTGAAGGCGTTCAGGCGGTAGGGGCGTTGGCGGATTGGAAGAGCCCCCTCGGTATCTACGTCGTGTTCCAGCGTCGAACAGGGGCTCCCAGGACGCCCTCGAAGTCTGTAAGAAGGGATTGAATGTCCTCCACTTGAGCACCAGCGAGATGTTTTAGTTTCTCACTCAGGTTTCGCACGATAGTCGAGTTATCCAGTTTAGGCCCTGTCGCACTGTGTGTTACCGAGAAGCACTCGTCACTCACCTCTCTCTCTTCCGGCACTACCATACACACGGGCTCCGCCCTATTGCACTCAGCCTCATCACGATCGTGGAAAGGCTTGAGGAGGTTCACATGCACTAGGCGCCTTTTCTTTCGCCTATCTGGGGTGTGTATCACGTAGTTGGCCTGCCCTTGACGCTCTAAGACTACATATGGTCCACTATACTTAGACTGTAAAGGGAGATTATTCAAGGGCAAAAGAGACAAAACTTGGTCCCCTACAGCGAAATATCTGTCTTCAGCTCTATGAGACCTATCAAACTGTTGTTTCATCTTTGTCTGCGCACAATCTAAATTTGAATGAGCAAGACTTAAAGCAAGTTGTAACTTCTCCCTAAACTTAGGTACATAGGAGGCCAACGGGGTCTCTGACTCGTTAGAGATCCAGCTCTCCTTCAGTACCTTAAGAGGTCCCCGTACTTCATGACCGTATATTAATTGGAAGGGGGAATAACCTAGCGATTCTTGCACGCTGTCGCGTATTGCAAACAAAAGAAGATCTACTCCCTCGTCCCAATCCCGCCCAGTCTCGATGCAGAAAGTCCGTAGGACTCGTTTGAGAGTTTGATGAAATCTCTCAACTACTCCCTGTGACTGGGGGTGATAGGCCGAGGACCTCGACTGCCTGACACCCAGGCTTTCCATCACCTGATTGAACAAGCGGGAGGTAAAGTTGGATCCCTGGTCCGACTGCACCACTGTTGGAAGGCCCACTTGGGTAAAGAAATGAATCAGGGCTCGAACTACATTCTTCGCCGTGATGCGGCGCAAGGGAATGGCTTCAGGATAGCGTGTCGCACAATCTACAATCGTGAACAAGAACTGAAAACCACGGGGGGTCTTGGGCAAAGGTCCCACGCAATCGATAACTATTCTCCTGAAGGGCTCTTTGACTACGGGTATGGGCTGTAGTGGGTACGGTTTAACCGTGGGATTAGGTTTCCCAGCTACCTGACAGGGACGGCACGTACGGCAATATGTACTGACGTCTCTCTTTAGCTTGGGCCAGTAAAAATGAGACAAAATTTTGGCGTAGGTCTTTCTGACTCCTAAATGCCCGCCTACGCCATCATGGGCGATACTAAGAATATCCTGGCGTAGGGGGCGGGGAACTACAATCTGATGGTGAACTGTCCATGGGTGGTTGGCAGGTGAGACGGGTGAGCGAAATTTCCGCAGCAATACACCTGAGCTGGTGTAGTAGCAGCTGGCCTCTCGTTCAGCTTCTGACTCACTAACCGCCCTACTACGGAAGCTGGCTAGTTCAGGATCCTCTGCCTGGAGCTGTATGAGCTTACTCCTTGTGACTGGCGAAGAACTAAAACTAGCCAGGGCCATGACACTATCATCATCAGAGCTACTCTTAGTTTTCTCTGCCGGTGAGGGATCTTCAAAAAACTCTCCTAACCCAATCTCAGGGAGATCTACTTGACTGGAGTCTACTTCCGACTCCTCACAAGGCAAGGAAGGATCTACATCATCAAGTCTTCCACTGACAAGCTCACTACCTTCGGCACCTTCCCTTTGGCTCATGCTGCGAGTGACTGCACACGCAGGAAATAGCCCAGGAATTTCCTGTTCTAACTGGCTGGTATTGTTCTCAACAGAGGGACGTGATGAAACCACGGCATTAGGTAACATCACTCCTCCAGCGAGGTCATTCCCTATCAAGAGAGATACGCCTTTTACAGGTAACCTATCCACTACTCCTAAAGTGACATAACCGGATGTGATAGGGGAACGCAAATATAACATGCACAGTGGGAAACGTGATCCCCCGGTTAAAACGATCACTAATACCCAATTTCCGGTATAACACGTCTCTATGGAGGGGACAGCATCCTTAGCCACTAGAGATAAGGCAGAGCCTGTGTCTCTCAAAATCTTAAGGGGAATGGGTTCACTGAACTGTGTGAGAGCTACGGAACCAGATGAGCAATATGGTTCGAATGGAGATGATGTGGGAGAAGAATTAGCGGTGGCAACAGGTCGGTTATTAGTAGGAGAAAGGAGATCCAACTGAACTTCCGTCTGTTCTGCCACATTGATCGAGAGAGAGGGGGTTCCTACAAGAGAGGGTTTCTTATTTATAAGTTTATAACAGTCACTAACCTCGTGACCTGACCGCTTGCAATATTTACAGAAACTCTTCCTCTCAATATTAACGCTGGATCCCCCTGTCTCACGGGCAACGGGCTTACCTGAGGTAGATGATGGGAATCCTGTAGTCATCCGAGGTCCTGCTGCCTGTGGTGTTGACATGGGAAGAAGGGGACTGGCCCGCGGTTGTGAGGGTGGGGGTCTTTGGTCCGAGGGAGTGGGTCTGAAATGTACCTTAGGATTAGTGAGGCAAAAGTGATCCGCCACTGGGCCTGCCTCAGCTAGTGTGCGGATACCTCTCTGGTCGAGGTGGGCTCGTAGGTCTGGGTGAATGTTGGTGCGGATGTCTTCGAGCAGAATTAACTCAATTATTTCTGAGGGAGTTTTGGCATTCTCGCTCTCTATCCATTTGTGTATGAGTGTGTGTTTGCGCCGAAAGAATTCGACGTATGTTTCTTGACTTTCTCTTTTCCGTTTCCTAAACTGTTGTCTATAGGCTTCAGGAACAAGTTGATAGCTCGTAAGCACAGTGGTCTTAACCAGCTCATAGTCTTTAACCTGCTCGTCGGAGAGAGCGGAGAAGACATCTAAAGCCTTACCGGTAAATGACCGATAGACGAGCTGAGTCCACTTATCGTACGGCCACTCGTTCATTTTAGCCGTTCTTTCAAAGCAGGCAAAGAACCTGTCTGGTTCATCTGCATCAAACTTAGGAACACTACCTAGGAAGTGGTTTATGTTAAATGTGGGAGTGTTATTTGTTTGAGCCTGCCCCGGTCCCTGTTTTATAGTCTCCACTTGTAACTCGAGTTTTTTAATTTCCAGCTTTAATTCTAAAAGGCTTTGGGTCTCCCCGGCTCCCTGAAATGGGGGGTCGCTCTCCTGCTCGTCATAATATTCATTTTCCACGAGGTGGTCATGTATCCTCTGTTTCAACGAATGTACTGACAAGCTGGAGTATCCCTCCAATCCGAGGCGCCGAGCAACAGCCGTAAGCTTAGTCTTTTTAAGTTTTTGTAGGGCTGTGAATGTAGGGGCTGTTAAGAATTGTTCAACGTCTGCCATTTTTTTACCCGGCAACCTTAAGCACAATTTAAACACAATAGGCTAACCTAGCTACAGTGACAAGTCGTTATGTGAGTTCAAATGAGAAAGAATAACCAACTAGTGCTTACCGCGAGATATCTCCAATCGCACACACACAATACACAGTACATAAACACGTAATAAAGCACTTGCGATGGAGTTCTAAATACGTATAGCACACATTTGTAATGGTTCGTGATCCCGGACGGGCCCCCACTTGTTGCAGTCTAGGTGAATATGACTACAACAACGAACTCTACTTGTCACTGAGGGGGGTTGAATA
>NC_134813.1:8634431-8639431 GCF_046742065.1 Oratosquilla oratoria
ATATCAGGGGAACAGTGGAAAAACGAGATTATGAAGACGGGGAGATGGACAAAAGGTAGAATGGTGATGATAAGATAAAGGAGGAGACGAACAAGAAGGAAGAGGAATAAGAAGATAAAAATGAATAAAAGGAGAAAGAGGAAAAAGGATGAAGAGGAGGAACGGAAGCAAGAGGAGAAATATGAGAAAGATGAAAAAGAAGAAACACAAAGAAACAAGAAGACAAATATAAAATGAAGGAGATGGAGAGTGAAGAAAAGAAAAGGGAAAAAAGTAGGAGGAGTAAGAAAAAATAATAGAAAGAAAAAGAAGAAGAAAGATGTATAGAGGGAGCAACAGGAAGTTCAAGAGTAGAAAGAAAACGCGATATAAGAGAAAGAGGAAAAAGAGAGACAAGGAAAAGAGACGACAAAGAAGAAAAAGAGGAATTTAGACGACAAAGAAGAAAGAAGAGGAGGAAAAGAGACGACAAAGAAGAAAGAAGAGAAGGAAAAGAGAAGGAAATGAATAAGGAGGAAAAGAGAAGGATATGAATAAGGAGGAAAAGAGAACAGAAAGAAGAAGAAGAATAAGAAGAAGAAGTATTAATACCAAGAGGATTTCCCCCTTATAAGGCAGGCATGGCCAGGTTTGACCCCCCCCCTCCAGCTAAAAAAGAAATAAAATAATAACACTTAAGAGAAAGAAAGCATATTTTGGAAATGATGCATGCATACATACATATATACGTACATACATAAATACATACATATATACATACATACATACGAGTACATACATACGTACATACTCCTTCATTCAATAAGTAATGAGAAAATGTCAGGAGAGACATTAAATATGATTTGATCGAAATACTACTTCATGGTTAAGTACACGTACATATATTCTATAAAATGACTAACTGGCAACTTTCTATATTTGTAGGTCTGAGTGCAGCGGTGAGCGTGGTGGAACCAAGAGGCGTTTCGGGCAAGTTAACGCATTCATTCATCCTTCACCCATTCAGATCCCATTCCTCGTCTCTTCCACTTTAGCATCTTTTGGGTGAATAGACCTAACCACTCTCCCACTACGCTGTTGGCAGACATATACCGCCTCCACAGTATCTCTGTACTTGTGAATACGTTCATTCGAAAATGGAATTCGCTGAGACAAATACTTCTGGGTCAGAATGTGCCAATTGGTCCTCTTCGTTCTTCCCATCCACTCTCGTTCGTTCTTTAAGAAAAACTCTGAATACGGAAAAGGTGGGAAAAAGAAGAAGATAAGTGTCTAGTTCCGAGGTTATTCCCGACCGGTTTCGCTCTACGCTTCTTCAGATTAATAATTTCTTCTCTTGCCACCTTGTTCAACATATCAAAGTCTAAACGTATTCTGAATATAAAGTAAAACACAGTCATAGGAAATGACGTAAACCGAGTTTATTCCCGACCGGTTTCGCTCTACGCTTCTTCAGTTCAGTAACTTCTCTACCTTGTTCAACTTATCAAAGACTCAAAATATTCTGAATATAAAGTAAAATATAGTCATAGGAAATGACGTAAACCGAGTTTGTTCCCGACCGGTTTCGCTCTACGCTTCTTCAGACCAGTACCCTCTTCTCTTACCACCTTGTTCAACTTATCAAAGACTCAAAATATTCTGAATATAAAGTAAAATGTAGTTATAGGAAATGACGTATTCAGAGTTTATTCTCAACCGGTTTCGGCTTCTTTAGATCAGTACCTTCTTCTTTTACCACCTTGTTCAACATATGAAAGACTCAAAATATTCTGAATATAAAGTAAAATACAACCATAGGAAATGACGTATTCCGAGTTTATTCCCGACCGGTTTCGCTCTACGCTTCTTCAGATCAGTAACTTCTCTACCTTGTTCAACTTATCAAAGACTCAATATTTTCTGAATATAAAGTAAAATGTACTCATAGGAAATAACGTATTCAGAGTTTATTCCCAACCGGTTTCGGCTTCTTTAGATCAGTACCTTTTTCTTTTACCACCTTGTTCAACAAATCAAAGACTCAAAATATTCTGAATATAAAGTAAAATGCATAGGAAATGACGTATTCCTTTTTAAACTCATTTCCCACCAAGATCATTTCCTGGCAGACACTTCACCATTTACGGAATTGTTGGTTGTCTCTCTTTTCGAATTGCCACTCATTTCGCTCCCACGTCACTTCGGCCTCCCAAATGGACAATGGAGCTTTGTTCAACTTCTCGATTGGAATGTGGTTTCTACTGTCCTGAAACATTTTCCTGGTCTTCCATTTCAGATATAGCTGAGGTTCGTCATTCTAAAGTTTCCAAACATCATCCTCATAAACGCTTTGGAAACCTCGTTTACTGCTGTGGTCTCACCTACAAAGAACGAATGAACGAAAGGAAGAGTGTGTGTGTGTGTGTGTGTGTATATGTATATATATATATATATATATATATATATATATATATATATATATATATATATATATATACAGAAATAGTATCAAAATCGACAGCATCCTGACATGATAATCTTTTTGTTTGTGTTTTCAAGGTAGAGACACTCTCTACTTCTCTAACAAGAAGATTATTACCTGTCAGAATGCTGTCTATTTTAATAATACTTGTTTACAAGAGAATTTGATCCCATATTTTTTATTATATATATATATATATATATACATACATACGTCCAACTCCTTCGCTATTCGGTGACACAATTCATAATGAAGTTTGCAATGAATGAAGCACCAAACGACTTTATTCAGCTGAGGGGATGATGGTACATCCACCCACACACACACCCGTTCACTCACACATTCACTCGCTCATTCACACTCGTATACACACACATTAACTCACGCATTCACTCGCTCTTCCGCTGGACTCTTCGAGGGCCGTGCCCCGAACACTATCGAGTCCCTCCGTCCGGGGAGTCCATCTCCTCCGGCCGACGTCGTCGCGAGGGACCCGAGGTCTCCTCAAAGTTCGCCGACGAGCGTCCGAGGCCGGCGGGCACTCTCCTTGCACTCGAGCGCAAGTGCCGCCGACCGAAGTGCTGGCGCTGTCTCTTCTTCGGCCCTCGCCGCCGAGCAGCTCCATTGGTTTCCGGGGGCCCTCCGGGTTCCGTGGAAGACTCTCTTCTTGACGAAAGGCGCGCTTCGAGAACGGGCGAGCACCCCGAACACTTGCGCAAAATGCAGCTGGAAGGAGTGCCCCTCTTCTGCCCGCGGCTTCCCGCCGATCTTCCCTGATCGGCGTCTCAAGGAAGCCCTCGAAGTTCGTCGGCGCCGTCAGTGTCCTACTCTGGAAGTGGGCGTGCCCCGGTCTTCGGTCCCGTCAAGTGCTGCCGGCCGGGGCAGTGTCCCTCGTCGCGCCCAACTGGGCCAGAGCCCCCTGGGAGCGGGAGCTTTGGCCCGAGACCGGGGCCGAGAATCCCGGATGAGGAGGCGGCGAAACACGCACTGTGTGTGTGTGTGTGTGTGTGTATACGTCATGCGTATGTGTACCTGTGCCGTGTGTGTATGTGTACATGAGCTGTGTAAGTATATATACGTATCAATGCACATATAATTGTATTTACTTAATTGTAGTATTCAGGAAAGGTCCAATGCTCTTGGGGTCCTGTGTCTCACTCCTCAATTTTCGTACCTAGCTTCAGTTGTGAGAGTGTGAGTCTGTGTCTCTATTTACCTTTGTATTGACCTCATTGTAGTGTGCAGGAAGAGAACAACGCTCGTGGATCCTCTCTCTCATTATCTAATATTCACACCTAGTTTCAAATGTGTGTGTGTGTGTGTGTTTCTGTGTGTGTGTGTGTGTTTGTATGTATTTAACTACTTGTAGTATAAAGGAAAGGAACAACCCTCCTACTCTCCAATTTATCATATTGTGTGTGTGTGTGTGTGTGTGTGTGTGTGTGTGTGTGTGTGTGTGTGTGTGTTTCTGTGTGTGTGTGTGTGTTTATGTGTATTTAACTAATTGTAGTATAAAGGAAAGGAACAACCCTCCTACTCTCCAATTTATCATACCGTGTGTGTGTGTGTGTGTGTGTAAGTGTGTGTGTGTGTGTGTGTTTAACTAGTTGTACTTAGTTGTATTTTACGGGACGAGAGCTATGCTAGTAGAGACCCGTTTTCGTATCTCTCCACATCAAGTTTATTCTTAAAATCGTGTATAGTTCTGGCATTCACTGTTTCTCCGTTTAGTTTGTTCCAGACATCAATCAATCTATGTGAGAAGCTATTTTTTTCAAGTGTCTTCTGTAGCTGTCTTTCTTTAGTTTCTTTTAGTGTCTTTTTGTTCCTCTTTTGTCCCACTTTAATAAGTCCTCTCTGTCGAGAATTTCCAACCCTTTCATAATGCTATAAATAGTCAACAAATCACCTCTTTCTCTTCTCTGTTTCAGTGTTGACATATGTGATTTCTCCAAACTTTGTTCGCTCGCGCATATGTGTATTCACTTGGTCTTTGGATCACGTGTTGGACTCATGATCGACAGCTATTTCCCTCCTGGAAGAGAGCTCAGAGCTCGTAGGTCTGATCTATGGGTAATGCTATGACCTTAAACACACACACACACACACACACCCCAACTCCCCGCCCACGAGGATCAGAGTAACGACCCGAAGCGCAGCGGTACCGAAATAATTTCGGCCCCGGGCAGAATTCGAACCAAGAACTACGGGCCATCATGGTGGCAGTTCAGCGCTCAACCAACTGCGCCACCGAGTCGTGTGTGTGTGTGTGTGTGTGTGTGTGTGTGTGTGTGTGTGCGCGTGGCCTTATCACACTGGGCTAGTTTTCCTCCGACTTTTGGAGCAAATTTCCACCCCGCGGCCTTTGGGAAGGAATCAGCTGGAGGAAAACAGTTCCTCCAGTATGTCAAATGACATTCAGCGTAAATTGTTAAGGAAACAAAATAGTTCGCCGGAGAGTGATTTTGACGACGGAAAACGTCCTGGAGGTGGGCGGTATCGTCGATTAACCGGAGGTTGGAGGAAAATTAGCCCA
>NC_134813.1:8656931-8659431 GCF_046742065.1 Oratosquilla oratoria
AGTTCATGGATATGGTCTGGAAGGCCCTTTACATTATCTTCGACGAATTCTGAATCCTTTTCGTGCTCTGGGAAGGTCATCAATCCCTCTAGAATTTTCTGCTTTTCTTCTCCCAGTTTTTCCACTTTCTCTGGAAAGCTCTTTCCCTCTTTGGCTTCCTGATTTCTTTCATAATCTCCCTTAGCCTCCTATGGGTTGTCGATGGAATCAAATTCTTCAAAACCTAACGGCATTTCTCTCGAGGTTTTGACTCCATAGTTGTTGAAGGTTCGCAAAGGTTCCCGACAACATTCCAAAACCGCCCAGAGAGCTTTGCCGAAGCCTCGGACTATACGGTTGATCATTTCTGGTGGAGCTGAAGATCCAGTGGACGATCTTCTTTTGTTTTTCCAAATGGTGGTCTTCGTCAGTCTGGTGAGTTGGTGAGGTCAGATTGTGACATATCATTCCTTAGAGCTTGTGCATACTTTAAAGATAATATAGAACTTACTGTGGTGATTTGGACAAGGCTAAGGATTCCATTTCATTCAAAATCACTAGTTTTCTGGAGAGGGGAGAGTAGGCGAGCTATGACAGGTCCCAATTCTAATTAAATTGGCACAATATATAGGAACGCGTATGTTTATGCTGGTGTATACATGACATTCATACAAGAAATATATTTTATCACACCGGGCACAAGTTTTACGGCTGTGGCATGTTCGTTAAAGTTGGGGATGATTCGAATAAAAAAAAGTCTTTCAACTTCTTAAGGTTCGTGGTATTGAGAAAAGCTTTATTTGCAATCAGAGGTAAACTTGATATGATTTAGTTTGTTTACGGGGCTAATTGTTTTACGCACCCGAGAGGAAAGAGGACCCCCTTCTGAAGAGGATCTCCAAGGATCGAGACCCACTGCCATATCCGTTTTGAAGAATTGAAATAAATCTTCTGTACCGGAGGAAAGTATTTATCCTGTTTGTCCTTACTGCTGATAAGTCATTTGATTAATATCCATGGCACTTACTGAGGCAAAGACACTACATTCTTTTTCATAGCGGTTGTCACTTTTTTCCTAATGGCTGCCACCTTGCGATTGTATTCATGTCTGTACCATTCTTTGGAGAGCGAAGGGGTTTGAAAGATATTTGAGATGCTCAAGACCCTGAAGACTCTGTCACTCAGACACAGGTCTGAATAGATCAGTTGAGGAAGTTGAAAGAACGAGGAAGTGTTGAAGGTTTGACTCTCGAATGATGGTGGAGGGAGGGGACGTGGGGATAGTGTCAGGAAGGAGCATGAGGCTGCGCAGGAAATATGAAAATGATGAAAATGATGGAAGAAAGATGAGAACATTTTGTGAGTGTGTGGAGTTGGGGTGAGGCGTAGTGATGGACGTGAGGGGGTTGGCGTGCCGAGAGCCTGAAAAGGGGGGGGGGGAAGGGAGATGAATGTGGGTTGGTCAGTTGTGTGGAAGGATAATGTGGATCCGCGGGACTGTTGTGTTTGTGAATTTGGGCAACCCCCAAGCTTGTGGACGTGTTTGTTTGTGAAGCATAGTAGCAATGTTAATCACGTGTCAGGAAGTTCTGGTGATCATCCTGAACAAAGTTGAGATCATATTCTCAAAACCCGGTAGTGTTATCGATATTTTGTTTATTGTGTGTGTGTGTCTTTGTATGTGTGTGTGTGTGATTTACCATTGTCCTAGATCATGTGTTGGACTCGTGATGGACAGCTATTTCCCTCTCGGAAGAGAGCTCAGAGCTCATATGACCGATCTATGGTTAATGCTGTGACCTTACACGCACACGCACACCCAACTCCCCGCCAACGAGAGTTGGAGTTGAAGCGATACTGAGATTATTTGAGCCCCTGGGCGGGATTCGAACCCGGACCTCCGTGGTGGCAGCCGGGAACTCAACCAACTGCGACACGAGTTGTGTGATTATGTGTGTGCGCGCGCGCGCGCGCGCGTGTGTGTGTTTATGTGTCTGTGTGTGTGTATGCATCTGAATGAGTTGGTGCATGCCTGTGTGTGCGAATGTGTCTATGTGTGAGTGAGTGTTTGTGTATATGTGCATTCATTCACATTGGTCTTTGGATCACGTGCTGGACTCATAAACGACAGCTATTTCCCTCCCGGACGAGATCTCAGAGCTCGTATGACCGATCTACTCGTATGGGTAATGCTGTGACCTTACAAGCACACACACACCCAACTCCCCGCCCACGAGAGTTGGAATAACGACTCGAAGCAAAGCGATACTGAAATTTTTCAGCCCTGTGTGTGTGAGTGTGTGTGTGTTTGTGTGTGTGTGTGTGTGTGTGTGTGTGTGTGTGTGTGTGTGTGTGTGTGTGTGTGTGTGTGTGTGTGTGTGTGTGTGTGTGTGTGTGTGTGTGTGTGCGTGCGTGGAATCGAACTGATTCCCAAGGATAGGAAAGATCACTAATCTGCGACCCCAATTCCTGTTTTACACAAGGCCCAAGTGCACCAGTTGGCAAGGGGTAAGGATCGGAA
>NC_134813.1:8664431-8669431 GCF_046742065.1 Oratosquilla oratoria
GCTGAAGATCCAGTGGACGATCTTCTTTTGTTTTTCCAAATGGTGGTCTTCGTCAGTCTGGTGAACTGGTGAAGTCAGATTGTGAAATATCGTTCCTTAGAGCTTGTGCATAGACACACACGCGACCGCGGGGGCGTGCACGCTATATATATATATATATATATATATATATATATATATATATATATATATATATATATATATATATATATATATATATATATATATATATATATGTTGAGACATTCTGACAGGATGTAAGCGGAGTAGGAAACACAGGAGTCGTAGTCTTGAGTTTATTCCTGAATAGTTTCGCAGGTATGCTTTTCAAAGGAATAGGTTTACAAACGGGCTGTGGGCATTATATACATGGGGTGGATCTCACCACCTCCCCGTGTTACCATAGTTTGTGACGAGTGTGAACATTACATTGTGGCTAACGTAACAATGATGAAATGTTACAATTAAATATGATGATAACACTAATTACAAAGAAATTATTAATAGTACTTGTAACAATAGTAATGATAACAATGATGATAAAAATGAACATTTGAATATTTAATGATAATGGTAACAATAATAATAAAAAATAAAATAAAAATAGTAATAATAGTAATAAAAATAGAAATAATAATAAAAATAAAAACATATGATAATACTAATAACAAAGAAATTATAACAATAATAGTGATAACAATGATAATAAAAACGAAAAATTAAATATTCAAATAATAGTAGTAACAATAATAATAACAATAATAATAATGATAACATAATAACATAAGATAATAAAAGTAATAATAATGATGATAATAATAATGAAAATAATGAAAAAAATAATGATAATAATAGTAATAATAATAATAATAATAATTATAATAACAATGATAAAAATAATAATAATAATAATAATAGTGTTGAAAATAAATAGTAATAAATAATATTAAAAGAATAAATCCTGATAAAAAAGTTGGGGATAATATTAAATGGTGAAGGAACAATGTTGGGGGATATGTGAATTGGTAGCATGTGAAGTGGAGCAAGGTAGCATGGTGCAAGAAGGAACGTCAGAGTAAAAGGAAGAAAGCTGGAGAGGGTAGGCCGAAGTGGGAAAAACGTATCTACTTAGGGTCTGGGAAGCCATTCTTGGAGGGCAAGTGTCGCGGTAGATCTTGTCCATTTCAAGTCACCAGTTCTCTTGTTTGTGTTTTTGTGGTTGGCAATGTAAAGTGATTAAATTATTTTCCGTTGTTTCTTGTGTAGTCCTTTAGCTAGAATGGTGGAGCCCTCTCAGTTAGGTAAGTGTCCCTCTGTGTCAATGTGGTTAACTAGAGCGTTGGTTTCTCGGTGGTGTCTAATGTCCGCTTTGTGTTCCCTGAGTCTGTTGTTAAGTCCTCTGTATGTCTCTCCGTAGTATGCACAGTCACATCCTTTGCAGGGATTTTTGTAAACGATGCTATTGTCACGGTTCTTCTAGGTTCTGTTGGTTGTCAAGTGTCCTATTTTCTTCCCTGTGTCATTTACTCTGATGAGTCCTGTCTTTCTCAACGTTTTGGAAAGCATGTGAGAGGGGCCAGAGTTAGGAACCACAAGGTATCGTTAATCTGTCCTCTCTTCACTTCCTTTTCTCTGTCTGATTTTAATGGCTTTCCGAAATTAGGACCCTTGACCACCAACAGAACCAAGACGAACCGTGAGAATAGCATCCTTTACAAAATTCCCTGCAAAGGATGTGACTGTCCATACTACGGAATAAACTCAAGATTAAGACTCCTGTGTTTCCTACTCCGCTTACGTCATATATATATATGTATATTTATATAAATGACTATATATATATATATATATATATATGTATATATATATGTATATTTATATAAATGACTATATATATATATATATATATAAATATACATAAATAACTACAAATATATATATATATATATATATATATATATATATAAATATATGTGTGTGTGTGTGTATGTGTGTATTTACCTAGTTGTATTGTTCGGGAAGGGAGATATGCTCGTGGTTACCCGTCTTTGTTCCATATATCCATTACTCTGTGGGGGATGCTATTTTTTTCAGATCTCTTCTGTAATTATCTTGTTTTAGTTTCTTTTCGTGTCCTCTTGTTTTTCCATTGTACCATTTCAATAAGTCATTCTTATCTAAGATTTCCATTCCCTTCATAATTCTAAAGATAGTAAGTAGGTCTCCTGTTTCCCTTTTTTGTTCCAGAGTTTGTAATTCTAATTTGGACAGTTTTTGTTCATATGTCATTCTGGAAAGAGCTGGTGCCAGTTTTGTAGTTGCTCTTTGTATTCTTTCATTTTTTTTTTTCTTTTTTTGGTACTGGGTTGTCATAATGTTGCTGCATACTCGAGTTTTGGTCTTATTAGTGTAGTTAATATTTTTATCATTTCCTCATCCAAATAGGGAAATACCACTTTTCTTGACCTCAATAAATTGTAGGTTTCTCCGACTATTTTATTGCTATGCCTTTCCGGTGTCAAGTCTTTGCTGATCATCACTCTAAGGCAGCCCTGTGCAACCTGCGGCCCACAAAGACTTTCATTGCGGCCATTTCTCCTAAAAATAAATAAGCTATAGTGCGGACCTCAAAGAAAGAGAGAGAGTGTTACCAACTAGAACCCACTGAAAGTTTGATTAAATTCATATTCTTGTGTACCAATTTTACCATATTTTTTCTATTTTGTTCACTAAGGAAAATATTTTAATTATATTAGAACAGAAAATAACATATTACTTGAAAATTTTAATTATTAGATTGAGTGATCCTTGGCTGTCTTTCATTTGCTAATGAATGGTCAAAAAAATGTTTGTGTTAGGTAATTCTTATGTTAATGATCCCAGTAAATCTATATTAAGTAATTATTTATGTTTGTACATTATAGAAATAAGGTACGGTAGCCTTTCAATGGCTCATATATAGTAAGGAAGATAAATTTGCTTCGGACAATTCTTATTTTTGTAATCCCAATTTAGATAAAATCAGTAACAAACTATTTATCTATCTTTATCAATATAATATCACATAATATGTCTTCGATCGTAGTAAATAACATGAAATAGTTAGGTTATGTGGCCCTCCATACCAAGGGACTCGTGACTAGTGGCCCTTTGGGAAAAAAGGTTGCACACCCCTGCTCTAAGGTCTTTTTCCGAGTTTACACACACACACAGACACACACACACACACACACACACACACACACACACACACACACGTGTGTGTGTGTGTGTATATATGTATATAATATATATGCATATACATGTATATATAATATATATATTATATTATATATATATTATATTATATTATATATATATATATTCAACAAAAACCCACTGTGTTGGATAAGAAGAAATGAAATAAAATGAATTCCATATATTTCGATCACGGACTGTGATCCTCTTCAGTGGAATACAGAAAGGTAGAGCAAATGGCATGTCTTATATACAATAAAAATAAGGGACAAGGGTAGGACTCAGGTAGCATCTAGTACTTTGCGGGGCAGGTCACCCGCCTTCACCAACGATGGTAACAATTTGTTGACTGCCCAGGTGGTAATGCAGTCAGGTGACCACTGTCCATATGACATATTAAAATTTGGAAATTTGTTAATCAGGGATGATTCTATTTCCAAATTTTAATATGTCATATGGACAGTGGTCACCTGACTGCATTACCACCTGGGCAGTCAACAAATTGTTACCATCGTTGGTGAAGGCGGGTGACCTGCCCCGCAAAGTACTAGATGCTACCTGAGTCCTACCCTTGTCCCTTATTTTTATTGTATATAAGACATGCCATTTGCTCTACCTTTCTGTATTCCACTGAAGAGGATCACAGTCCGTGATCGAAATATATGGAATTCATTTTATTTCATTTCTTCTTATCCAACACAGTGGGTTTTTGTTGAATCTTTACGAATGTGTTACGACATTACTTTATAGATATATATATATATTTAGAATTCCATAAAAACAGAGACACAAAAAACAGCTATAATCCCTTTACCAATGTTCTGCTGTGGAGATAAATGAAGTAGCCATAAGAAAAACGTCACCTAATGGGGAAATAATTGATAAACATGAATTAGAAGTGGAACGGAGGCAATGGCGCCTGATGACAACAAAAAAAGAAAAAGAAAAGAGACATTTGGTACGTCAGGGGCATCTGTGTGACCATCTATGTGGTTATTTGACCCATGTATTTTTCCATATTTAATATATATATATTTTTTTTTTATTCAGCTGAGGGATTTTTGTTGTTGTTGTTAATTATTTATTCATATTAATTTTCATTTCTCATTTTTTCTTTTATCTTCTACATCTCTGTAACATTATGATTCTTACTCCAAGAGGGTTTATTCTTTATTATGTCTTCTGTTACCTCAAGACTTATTTACATATTTTACTTAACGAATTTCCATTGTATTTCTGTTTCTTTTTATATCTTTTATTCATATTTAATTTCTAATTCTTATATAAATTGATTTTATATGTTTTTACTTATTTCTTAGATTTTTGGACGTAGATTTTTTTTATTGTACGTAGACTTTTCGTTCTAATTTTTTGTATTATTTGTATATGTAGCAGTCACTTCAGTAAATGTTCTCATTAAAAAAGAATTGAGATCTTTGTCTCGTAATGTACCCATACTGGTTATAATTATTCCTGGTGTAGTTGTTTTTAATCTGATTTTGAAAATTATATGCACCTGGATTTTGATGTCGATAGTAATAATAATGGTTGTTGTAGCTTTCTTCGTAAGGGTCTTGGACGTAATAGTATGGATAATCATAATAATTTGTTTTTGATCTAATATTGTCTCTTGTCGCTGAAGACACTTCATATCCTCTTTGTCTCGCTTTTGGTGCCTGTCTTTGCCTTGTGCTATGGTTTCTGTGGCAATCATTACACCTATTACCTTGGGAAGGCCTTTGTTGGTAATGGTTTTGGTGTCT
>NC_134813.1:8676931-8684431 GCF_046742065.1 Oratosquilla oratoria
CTGATAATCCTTTAGTGTAGGACAACGCGTTAGGCCTACTCCAGGTTAAAAATACCTTCACTATGACCTAGATTAGCCCAATTTGTTTCATTATGAAATTTAATATCTATTGTCATCCAGTAGGCCTACTCATTTTATATTTCCAAATGAAATTAGATATAGCAAGAGTGAGATAAACCACTAAACACGAGAACACACACGTGCTCAAACACACACACACACACACACACACACAGATACAGATACACACACACACACACACACACACACACACACACACACACACACACACTCACAAATAGACACACACACGGACACACAGACATGCACAAATACATACAGACGCATAGACACACACAAACACACAAACACGCACACATTTACACACACTAGCACATACATAATCACACACACACACATAATTACACACATGCACACACACACAAACACGCACACATACACACATAAGCACATACATAATCACACACACACACACACACACACACACACACACACACACACACACAAACACAAAAATAAACAAAATATCGATAACACTACCGTGTTTGAGAATATGACCTCAACTTTGTTTCAGGATTATCAACAGAGCTTCCTGACACGTGAGCAACATTATTCTTATGCTTCACAAACGAACACGTCCACAAGCTGGGGGGGTTGCCCAAATTCACAAACACAACAGTCCCGCGGATCCACATTATCCTTCCACACAACTGACCAACCCACCTCCACCTCCCTTCGCCCTCCCACCCACTTCAGGCCCTAGGTGCGCCAACCCCATCTCGTCTATGCCTCACCCCAACTCCACACACTCACAAAATATTCTCATCTTTCTCCCATCATTTTCATATTTCCTGCGCATCCCCATGCTCCTTTCTGATGCTATCCCCACTCTCCCCACCCCTCCACCATTATTCGAGAGTCAATCCTACAACACTTCCTCGTTCTTTCAACTTCCTCAATTGATCTATTCACACCTGTGTCTGAGTAATTCTTCTTCAGGGTCTTCAGCATCACAAACATCTTTCAAACCCTTTCGCTCTCGAAAGAGTGCTATAGAGATGAATAGAATCGCTAGGTGGTAGCCATAATGAAAAGAGTGACACCCGCTATAAAAAAGGGTGTAGTCTCTTTGCTTTAATAAGTGCCATGGAAATTAATAAAGTTATTTATCAACAGCCAGGACAAAGAAGATAAGTACTTTCCGATACTGGAGATTTATTTCACTTCTTCAGAACGGATCTCGTGGTGAATCTCGATCCTTGGAGATCCTCTTTAGAAGGGGGTCCTCTTTCCTCTCGGGTGAGTGAAATAATTAGTCCCGTAACCAAACTAAATCATATCAAGTTTACCTAGGATTGCGAATAATTTTTTTTTTTCAATACCACGAACCTTGAGAAGTTGAAAGACTTTTTTTTATTGGAATCATCCCCAACTTTAACGAATATGCCACAGCCGTAAAACTTGTGCCCGGTGTGATAAAACATATTTCTTGTATGAATGTCATGTATACACCAACATAAACATACGTGTTCCTATATATTGTGCCAATTTCTTTAGAATTGGTTCCTGTCATAGCTCGCCTAATCTCATCTCTCCAGAACACTAGTGATTTTGAATGAAATGGAATCCTTGTTCTTGTCCAAATCACCACAGTAAGTTCTATATTATCTTTAAAGTATGCACAAGCTCTAATGAATGATATGCCACAATCTGACCTCACCAACTCACCAGACTGACGAAGACCACCATTTGGAAAAACAAAAGAAGATCGTCCACTGGATCTTCAGCTGTGCCACAAATGATCAACCGCATAGTCCGAGGCTTCGGCAAAGCCCTCTGGGCCGTTTTGGAATGTTGTCGGGAACCTTTGCGAACCTTCAACAACTATGGAGTCACAACATCGAGAGAAATGCCGTTAGGTTTTGAAGAATCTGGTTCCATCGACAACCCATAGGAGGCTAAGGGAGATTATGAAAGAAATCAGGAAGCCAAAGAGGGAAAGAGCTTTCCAGAGAAAGTGGAAAAATTGGGAGAAGAAAAGCAGAACCTTCTAGAGGGATTGATGACTTTCCCAGAGCACGAAAAGGATTCAGAATTCGTCGAAGATAATGTAAAAGGCCTTCCAGACCATATCCATGAAATAGCAATTCCAGAAGAAGTTATTCCTTCTGATGATTCGAGTTCATCTTTCCTGGTTAAGAAAGATGATATTAAACAGGAAGACACAATTCCTATATCATACGAGGGTCAACAGAAAGACCCAGAAACCAAAGATAATAATGTGCCTTAGCTTTCTTCACCTCTAAATGACAATCCTTTGGTCGAAAGTCAATCAACACAAACTTGTCAGTCAGAGGCAGAAAGCAAAACTCTCACACACAAACAGAGACGAACTCAAAAATACAAAATATACCTGGCACAAGTTAAGCAAGAAGAGTTCGGGAATGAGCTGTCCAACTCTGCCCTCCAAAGAAAGGCAAAAAGGAAAATGGCCAAATCAACAAAAACTCAAGGAAGCAGAAACTTTCCAGGAGAGCCAATCCAAAAAGGCGACCAAAAGAGGAGCAACCAATACAATCTCAGACACCAAAACCATTACCAACAAAGGCCTTCCCAAGGTAATAGGTGTAATGATTGCCACAGAAACCATAGCACAAGGCAAAGACAGGCACCAAAAGCGAGACAAAGAGGATATGAAGTGTCTTCAGCGACAAAAGACAATATCAGATCAAAAATAAATTATTATGATTATCCATACTATTACGTCCAAGAGCCTTACGAAGAAAGCTACAACAACCATTATTATTACTATCGACATCAAAATCCAGGTGCATATAATTTTCAAAATCAGATTAAAAACAACTACACCAGGAATAATTATAACCAGTATGGGTACATTACGAGACAAAGATCTCAATTCTTTTTTAATGAGAACATTTACTGAAGTGACTGCTACATATACAAATAATACAAAAAATTAGAACGAAAAGTCTACGTACAATAGAAAAAATCTACGTCCAAAAATCTAAGAAATAAGTAAAAACATATAAAATCAATTTATATAAGAATTAGAAATTAAATATGAATAAAATAAATAAAAAGAAACAGAAAATACAATTGAATTTAGTTAAGTATAATATTTAAATAAGTATTGATGTAACAGAAGAAGTAATAAAGAATAAACCCTCTTGTAGTAAGAATTATAATGTTACAGAGATGTAGAAGATAAAAGAAAAAATGAGAAATGAAAATTAATACAAATAAATAATTAACACCAACAAAATCCCTCAGCTGAATAAAAAAGAATTACCTATTTTAAATATGGAAAAATACATGGGTCAAATAACCGCATAGATAGTCACACAGATGCCCCTGACGTACCAAATGTCTCTTTTCTTTTTCTTTTTCTTTTTCTCATCAGGCGCCCTTGCCTCCGTTCATCTTCTAATTCATGTTTATCATTCATTTCCCCATTGGGTGACATTTTTCATATGGCTACTTTATTTAACTCCACAGCAGTACATTGGTAAAGGGATTATAGCTGTGTTTTTATTTCAATGTTTTTTTGGAATTTTAAATATATATATATATATATATATATATATAATATATATATATGTATATATATATATTATATACATATATACACACACACACACGTGTGTGTGTGTGTGTGTGTGTGTGTGTGTGTGTGTGTGTGTGTGTGTGTGTCTGTGTGTGTGTGTGTAAACTCGGAAAAAGACCTTAGTGCAGGGGTGTGCAACCCTTTTTCCCACAGGGCCACTAGTCACGAGTCCGTTGGTTATGGAGGGCCACATAACCTTACTATTTCATGTTATTTACTACGATCGAAGATATATTATGTGATATTTATATTGATAAAGATAGATAAATAGTTTGTTACTGACTTTATCTAAATTGGGATTACAAAAATAAGAATTGTCCGAAGCAAATTTATCTTCCTTACTATATATGAGCCATTGAAAGGCTACCGTACCTTATTTCTATAATGTACAAACATAAATAATTACTTAATATAGATTAACTGGGATCATTAACATAAGAATTATCTAACACAAACATTTTTCTGACCATTCATTAGCAAATGAAAGACAGCCAAGGATCACTCAATCTAATAATTAAAATTTTCAAGCAATATGTTATTTTCTGTTCTAATATAATTAAAATCTGTTCCTTAGTGAACAAAATAGAAAAAATATGGTAAAATTGGTACACAAGAATATGAATTTAATCAAACTTTCAGTGGGTTCTAGTTGGTAACACTCTCTCTCTCTCTCTCTCTCTCTCTCTCTCTCTCTCTCTCTCTCTCTCTTTGGGGGCCGCACTATAGCTTATTTATTTTTAGGAGAAATGGCCGCAATGCAAGCCTTTGAGGGCCGCATGTGGCCCTTGGGCCGCAGGTTGCACAGGGTTGCCTTAGAGTGATGATCAGCAAAGACTTGACACCGGATAAGCATATTAATAAAATAGTCGGAGAAATCTACAATTTATTGAGGTCAATAAAAGTGGCATTTGCCTATTTGGATGAGGAAATGATAAAAAATATATTAACTACACTAATAAGACCAAAACTCGAGTACGCAGCAACACTATGACAACCCAGTACCAAAAAAAAAAGAAAAAAAATGAAAGAATACAAAGAGCAACTACAAAACTGGCACCAGCTCTTTCCAGAATGACATATGAACAAAAACTGTCCAAATTAGAATTACAAACTCTGGAACAAAAAAGGGAAACAGGAGACCTACTTACTATCTGTAGAATTATGAAGGGAATGGAAATCTTAGATAAGAATGACTTATTGAAATGGTACAATGGAAAAGCAAGAGGACACGAAAAGAAACTAAAACAAGATAATTACAGAAGAGATCTGAAAAAATAGCATCCCCCACAGAGTAATGGATATATGGAACAAAGACGGGTAACCACGAGCATATCTCCCTTCCCGAATAATACAACTAGGTAAATACACACATACACACACACACACATATTTATATATATATATATATATATATATATATATATATATATATATATATATTTTGTAGTTATTTATGTACATTATATATATCTATTATATATATATATATATATATATAATTTTGTAAACGATGCTATTGTCACGGTTCGTCTTGGTTCTGTTGGTGGTCAAGTGTCCTATTTTCTTCCCTGTGTCATTTACTATGACAGAGGAAAGGAAGTGAAGAGAGGACAGATTTACGATACCTTGTGGATCCTAACTCTGGCCTCTCTCACATGCTTTCCAAAACGTTGAGACAGACAGGACTCATCATAGTAAATGACACAAGGAAGAAAATAGGACACTTGACCACCAACAGAACCTAGACGAACCGTGACAATAGCATCGTTTACTAAATTCCCTGCAAAGGATGTGACTGTGCATACTACGGAGAGACATACAGAGGACTTAACAACAGACTCAGGGAACACAAAGCGGACATTAGGCACCACCGAGAAAACCAACGCTCTAGTTAACCACATTGACTCCCTAACTGGGAGGGTTCCACCATTCTAGCTAAAGGACTACACAAAAAACAACGGAAAATAATTTAATCACTTTACATTGCCAACCACAAAAACACAAACAAGAGAACTGGTGACTTGAAATGGACAAGATCTACTGCGACACTTGCCCTCCAAGAATGGCTTCCCAAACCCTAAGTAGATACCTTTTTCCCACTTCGGCCTACCCTCTCCAGCTTTCTTCCTTTTACTCTGACGTTCCTTCTTGCACCATGCTACCTTGCTCCACTTCACATGCTACCAATTCACATATCCCCCAACATTGTTCCTTCACCATTTAATATTATCCCCAACTTTTTTATCAGGATTTATTCTTTTAATATTATTTATTACTATTTATTTTCAACACTATTATTATTATTATTTTTATCATTATTATAATTATTATTATTATTATTATTATTATTATTATTACTATTATTATTATTATTACTATTATTATCATTATTTTTATCATTATTTTCATTATTATTATCATCATTATTATTACTTTCATTATCTTATGTTATTATGTTATCATTATTATTATTGTTATTATTATTGTTACTACTGTTATTTAAATATCTAATTTTTCGTTTTTATTATCATTGCTATCACTATCATTGTTATAATTTCTTTGTTATTAGTATTATCATATGTTTTTATTTTTATTATTATTTCTATTTTTATTATTATTATTATTACTTTTATTTTTAGTTATTATTTTTTTATTATTATTGTTACTATTATCATTTAAATATCCAAATGTTCATTTTTATCATCATTGTTATCATTACTATTGTTACAAGTACTATTAATAATTTCTTTGTAATTAGTGTTATCATCATATTTAATTGTAACATTTCATCATTGTTACGTTAGCCACAATGTAATGTTCACACTCGTCACAAACTATGGTAACACGGGGAGGTGGTGAGATCCACCCCATGTATATAATGCCCACAGCCCGTTTGTAAACCTATTCCTTTGAAAAGCATACCTGCGAAACTATTCAGGAATAAACTCAAGACTACGACTCCTGTGTTTCCTACTCCGCTTACATCCTGTCAGAATGTCTCAACATATATATATATATATATATATATATATATATATATATATATATATATATATATATACATATATATATAGCGTGCACGCCCCGTGGTCGCGTGTGTGTCTATGCACAAGCTCTAAGGAACGATATTTCACAATCTGACTTCACCAATTCACCAGACTGACGAAGACCACCATTTGGAAAAACAAAAGAAGATCGTCCACTGGATCTTCAGCTGTGCCAGAAATGATCAACCTCACAGTCCGAGGCTTCGGCAAGGCCCTCTGGGCCGTTATGGAATGCTGTCGGGAAGCTTTGCAAAGCTTGAACTGCTTTGGAGTCAAGACCTCGAGAGAAATGCCATTCAATTTTGAAGAGTCTGCTTCCATCGGCAACCCACAGGGGGCTAAAGGGGATTACAAAAAAAATCACGAAGACAAAGACAGACAGAGCCTTCCATAGAAAGTGGAAAATTTGAAAGAAGAAAAGCACAATCTTCTCGAGGAATACAAGACTGCCAAAACACGAAAGGATTCAGACCCTGTCAAAGACAATACAGAAGGCATTCAAGACAATATCTATGAACCAGCAATTCCAGAAGAAGTTATTCCTTCTGAAGACTGCAAAGAAAAGGATCCCTTGAGTTTATCTTTCCTGGTTAAGAATAATGATATCAACCAGGAAGACACAATTCCTAAAGCTTGCGAGGGTCAACAGAAACATCCAGAAACCAGAGATAATAATGTGTCTTCCCTTTCTTTACCTTTAACTGACAATACTTTGATCAAAAGTCAATCAACACAAACTTATCAGTCAGAGGCAGAAAGCAAAAATCTCACACACAAACAGAGACGAACTCACAAATACAAAATATA
>NC_134813.1:8690227-8695227 GCF_046742065.1 Oratosquilla oratoria
CATTGTTCCTTCACTAATCTTAAATATTTATCCCCAACTTTTTAATCATCTATGATAATTATTTCTTTCTAATCATTTCTTTTAAGTATTTGTATTTATTCATACCAACTTACTACATTCTTGATTTATTATTGATTTAGAGTATTATTCATTATGTATATTATTATGTATTCTATTAATTTATTATTATAATTATTCATTATTATTGTATTGATTATCTATTATTTATTATTATTATTATTATTCTATGTAATTTGTTATTATTGCTTATTATCATTGCTTTATATTTCATGTATCATTGTTTATTATTCAATTATTATTATATTTGTACTGTATTATCTATCTATTATCTTCATTACTATTTAATATTACTAATCTATTACTATTAATACTATTATTCACTTAATATTACTGTATTAACTAGATACTTTATTTAACATTACTATTATTATTGACTATTACTAAGTTATTATTTACTATAATTAATCTTTTACTATTTTGCTTACTATTCTATTTCTATTTGACTGTATCTACGTATTACTACGTATTAGCTACTATTACTACGCTATTTACTACTACTAATTACTTATTATAGTACACTCTACTCCCCCATTACTAGTACTACTATTACTAGTACTATTACTCCTGCTACTATTACTACTACTATTGTTACTACTACTATTACTACTACTACTGTTGCTACTATTATTACTACTACTATTACTACTATTACTATTACTACTAATACTATTACTACTATTACTACTATTACTACTACTTCTTACTACTATTACCATTACTACTATTACTACTACTATTTCTAATACTATTACTACATTTACTACTACTAGTACTAGTACTACTACTATTACTATTACTACTACTATTACTACTACTAGTTACTACTATTACTACTACTATTACTACTTTTAGTACTACTATTACTACTACTATTTGTACTACTATTACTATTAGTACTATTACTACTACTATTACTACTATTGGACCCACATTCTGTAGGAGTCATCCTCCTATACGGCCTGACCCCAGGGCTGCCCTCTGGGTCAGCAGGTTGACAAGGATGACCCCGCATGACCAGAGGTCAACTGGAGGGCCGAGGTAGGTCGACCCGCTGAAGACCTCCGGTGCCATGTAAGCCGGAGTGCCAACAGTCATATATATATATATATATATATATATATATATACATATATATATATACATATATATACATATATATATATATACATACATTTATATACATATATACATATATATACATATATATTTACATATATACATATACATATATATATACATATATACATACATATATATATACATATATATATATGTATATTATATATATACATATATATATACATATATATATATACATACATATACATATATACATATATATACATATATATACATATATATGCATATATATACATATATATGCATATATATACATATATATACACACATATATATATATATATACATATGTATATACATATATACATGTATATACATATATATACATATACATATATATACATATATATATATACATACATGTATATATATACATATATATACATTTATATATGTGTGTATATATATATATGTATATATATATATATATGTATACGTGTGTTTGTGTGTGTGTGTGTGTGTGTGTGTGTGTGTGTGTGTGTGTGTGTGTGTGTGTGTGTGTGTGTGTGTGTGTGTGTGTGTGTGTGTGTGATTTTTTCATATTTGGCTCTCTATCTTACTTAAACATTTCTCACACTATTCCTTCTTACAATATTGATCATATTCCACAAATACTTCATCTCAAATTATATTCAGTCTCTTTTAACGCCTTCGAAATATCTAAAGTATTTGCTTTATATATTTCCTTCATACATGATATCTTTGCTTTCTTCCCTAATACACGTTTCTCATAAATAGCATCCACTCTTATATTATAAGCGTGTCTTTCCCTAAATGGAATGTATATATAGATAATTTATTTATGTATGTTTTGAAAAATTTCTCACAAGTGACATAAAATGTTTACTTCCATGCTCAATGGTTGTCCAGTTAGCATAAATGAAATTGAAATCTTCCATCACCAGCACGTCACGATCACAAAAGCTGAACAGTTTTTGAGGGTTGCCACGTTGGGCCAAGTGGCTAAAATGACTCCATGAAATTAGAGTGGTGGACTTTCTGTGAAATATCAAAGTACACTGATTTCGCGCTACTATTTTTTTTTTCTTCTTTTTTTTGGACCACAAGTTTTAGAATATAGTATACAGACATAAGCCTCTATTGCTTTTACAGTGTAGGAAATATATAAATGTCTTTAGTAGCCGTACGTACGTAGGGAACGAACAGACCTGATTGGTATCATTAGTTACCTCTACTTATATGTTAAATGAATGCAAAAAGATTATAACTATGATAAGTAAATAAATAGATAAAGATTATAATATAAATAATAGTACATAAGATAAATAAATAAACAGGTAAAGTTGAATAATAAACAAACAGGTAAATAGTAAATAATAATAAATTGTGCATGAATTATTCATCCATATATTCGATAACGACCCCTCTCAGCAATTAACTCTTTCATTACCTAAATTGACTTTGTTCAGCTAAGGGGAGATATACCAAGCAAAGAAAACTACGTAAAATCTACATCGGCCAACTTTTTTCACTAACCAGCAATTGTTGTATGTTTACCATTACAAAGGAATACAAAGGAGGAGCATGTCGACAGGAGACCTTTTGTTCCATAAATAGGTCGGATGCGAAAAGATTATAACAATGATAAGTAAATAAATAGATAAAGATTATAATATAAATGATAGTACATAAAATAAATAAATAAACAGGTAAAGTTGAATAATAAACAAACAGGTAAATAGTAAATAATAATAAATTGATAGATAAATAATAATAAATGACAATCAATCAAATGATAAAAAACAAACAGACAAATGATATCATGTCAGATGCTAAGCAATTACATTCACCTGAAGAGAAGCCCCAGGAAGCAAAAATTATCCTAATGAACCCCACCCACATGCGGAACACTTTAGAATTAATGGAGTCAAGAAGATTACTTAAGTTTTGGGGAAATGATACCCGCAGAAATCCCGAAGAACTAACAGTGGTATTCTTAAAAAAAAAAAAAAAAAAAATGATGTAAATCTTTGGAAAGGGAAAGTTTATTTGAGGAAAATTTTAGGGGGGAATACCACCGTGATAATCGGTGGTACTCTCCAAAGAAAAAATATTTCCTTATATAGACCTTTCCCTTCCAAGGATTTATATAAGATTTATATAAGGAATATATTTTTTTTAAGAACTACCAACGTGAAACCCACTAAGTTCTGAGGTATTGAAACACTGGAGGCCGTGGAGGTAAGGAAGAGGTACCAAGATGGAGATGTGAGAGGTAATGGATCCTTGAAGTCTCCTAGAGGTTCATAACTCGGTCGACACTTATTGATCGCAAAATCGCTTTCGCGTCTTCGGTTCGGCAGATTTAGGGACGTTCCACGTAAACGATTCCTCTGCCTGCAGATTTGTGAGCCCTACTGGCCGAGATTTGGTCTTTAACTGAGGCGAAGTTAATTAATGAATCAGTCAATCAGTCAGTCGGTCTGCTGCATGGGAGTCATATCTCAATTTTTTATTTATTTATTTTTTTTTTTTTTAGTATTATAGTCCTTCATTTTTTTTTTTTTTTTATAATTTGCCACCATCACCTCTTCGTTCCTCCTAATCCTCCTTCTCCTTCTATCCCTCTTATTCCCTCGTCATACCTCTTTTTTTTATTAGCATTATCGTCCTGCATTTTTTCTTTTTATAATTTGCCACCACCACCACCTCTTCTTATTTCTTACACTTCCTTTTTTTCCAAATCTTCCTGATCCTGTTCCTCCCAATCCTTCTTCTCCTTCTTTCCTTCCTATTCATTCCCTTCCGCTTTTCCCCCTAATTCCATTACTTCTTACTGGTACTTCTTCTCTTCCTTGTCCTATTCCTCTTCCCATCCCTAACTCTCTCTCCCTCCTTCACTCTGACCCGATGCTATAACAGCCGTCCACCTCCCTCTGATGTTGCTGTTGTTTGTCCCCATCCTGTAGCATTTTCCCCAGTTGAACTCTATTCCTGGTAAAAGCGCACAGAGCGCCTTCACAGTCAACAGATGTCCTCCGACCACCTGGGTTTTCCTTGCGTCGGCTGTCGCCAGAACGGTAGAGATTTGTATATTCATGTTGAGGTATCTGGCAGTTTTATTCAGCTGAGGGAAACCCTATCGCTTTTCGAAAGGCAAAAAGGAGGCTTTTATGTCCTTGTTTTGTAATAATTCAGCCTGGTTCCCATTTTCGTATATTTCTTTTCTCCTTTTCTTTTATTGAGGCGATGATCTTACTTTCTTAGTATTCTTTTTCATACGTGTTTGCACTGGATTGCCCCAGTCATGGGAATATGGAGGACTAATTGTGCATTTAATGGTTTTGCTGGGATACTTTTTGTTTTACGATACCATTATTCTTGTACACATACTTCATTGAATTGTTGCTTCTTTTATGAGCCGATTAACTGTATTTTTTCACTTTTAGAGGATTGGAGTGTGCATGGTAATTTGGCCTTTGACATGGCAGAGACTTTGCTTTTCCTTTAGTTTTTCTTAGCAAAATTTCCTCCATCCAGAAATCCTGTGGAGCGGGTCTGGTTCTAGAAGGTGGTGTACAACAGACCGAGAAGAAATGCCGAGTTCGCTCCAGGATGGCAATTCCATCAACTTTGGGTCCTTTTGGACCCACATTCTGTAAGAGTCATCCTCCTATACGGCGTGGCCCCAGGGCTACCCTCTGGTCAGCAGGTTGAAAAGGATGACACCACATGACCAGAGGTCAACTGGAGGGCCGAGGTAGGTCGACCCGCTGAGGACCTCCGGTGCCATGTAAGCCGGAGTGCCAACAGTCCCT
>NC_134813.1:8700227-8702727 GCF_046742065.1 Oratosquilla oratoria
GAATACCGCCGTAATAATCTTTGGTATTCTCAAAAGAAAAAATATTTCCTTACAGAAACCTTTCCCTTCTAAGGATTTATATAAGATTTATATAAGGAATCAATTTTTTTAAGAATACCACTGTGAAACCCACTAAGTTCTGAGGTATTAAAACACTGGAGGCCGTGGAGGTAAAGAAGAGGTACCAAGACGGAGATGTGAGAGGCAATGGATACTGGACATCTCCTAGAGGTCCATAACTTGGTCGACACTCATTGATCGGAAAATCGCTTTCGCGTTTTCGCTTCGGCAGATTTAGGGACGTTCCACGTAAACGATTCCACTTGCTGTAGATTCGTGACCCCTTCTAGCCGAGATTCGGTCTTTAACTGAGGAAAAGTTAATTAAAGAATCAGTCAGTCAGTTAATCAGTCAGTCGGTCTGCTGTATACCAGTCATACCTCTTTTTTTTTATTTTTTTTTTTTTATCGGCCTTGCTGTGGATGTGCTGTGTCTTACGACAGTGCCTCTGACCCAGGGCAGTGGACAGGATGCAGGGATGACCCGTCATCCAGGAGGTGCCAAGACAAGAGGGGGGGAGGAGGATGGAGGGGAGTGGAATATATAGGAAATGGAATGGGTGGGAGTGGTTTCTATGCCTTTTTCTTTTTGGTTCCCCCCCGTGTAGTGGGAAAAAGCATTTGGTATATGTGTGTATTATCGTCCTTCATTTCTTTTTTTCTTTTTATAATTTGCCACCATCACCTCTTCGTATTTCTCACCCTTCCCTTCCTTTTAAACCTTCCTGATCCTGTTCCTCCTTATCCTCCTCCTCCTTCTATCCCTCCTGTTCATTCGCCATACCTCCTTTTTTTTATTAGCCTTATCGTCCTTGATTTTTTTTTCTTTTTATAATTTGCCACTACCACCTCTTCTTATTCCTCACACTTCTTTTCCTTTCTAATCATCCTGGTCCTGTTCCTCCTAATCCTCCTTCTCCTCCTTTCCTTCCTATTCATTCCCTTCCGCTTTTCCCCCTAATTCCATTACTTCTTACTGGTACTTCTTCTCTTCCTTGTCCTGTTCCTCTTCCTATCCCTAATTCTCTCTCCCTCCTTCACTCTGACCCAATGCTATAACAGCCGTCCACCTCCCTCTGCTGTTGCTGTTGTTTGTCCCCATCCTGTAGCATTTTCCCCAGTTGAGCTCTATTCCTGGTAAAAGCGCACAGAGCGCCTTCACAGTCAACAGATGTCCTCCGACCACCTGGGTTTTCCTCGCGTCGGCTGTCGCCAGAACGGTAGAGATCTGTATATTCATGTTGAGGTATCTGGCGGTTTTATTCAGCTGAGGGAAACCCTATCGCTTTTCGAAAGGCGAAAAGGAGGCTTTTATGTCCTTGTTTTGTAACAATTCAGCCTGGTTCCCATTTTCGTATATTTCTTTTCTCCTTTTCTTTTATTGAGGCGTGATATTATTTTCTTAGTATTCTTTTTCATGCGTGTGTCTGCACTGGATTCCCCTAGTTATGGGAATATGGAGTACTAATTGTGCATTTAATGGTTTTGCTGGGATACTTTTTGTTTTACGATACCATTATTCTTGTACACATACTTCATTGAATCGTTGCTTCTTTTATGACCCGATTAACTGTATTTTTTTCACTTTTAGAGGATTAGGGCGTGCATGGTAATTTGGCCTTTGACATGGCAGAGACTTTGATTTTCCTTTAGTTTTTCTTAACAAAATTTCCTCCATCCAGAAATCCTGTGGAGCGGGTCTGGTTCTAGAAGGTGGTGTACCACAGACCGAGAAGAAATGCCGAGTTCGCTCCAGGATGGCAATTCCATCAACTTTGGGTCCTTTTGGACCCACATTCTGTAAGAGTCATCCTCCTATACGGCCTGGCCCCAGGGATGACCCGTCATCCAGGAGGTGCCAAGACAAGAGGGGGGGAGGAGGATGGAGGGGAGTGGAATATATAGGAAATGGAATGGGTGGGAGTGGTTTCTATGCCTTTTTCTTTTTGGTTACCCCCCGCGTAGGGGGAAAAAGCCTTTGGTATATGTGTGTATTATCGTCCTTCATTTCTTTTTTTTCTTTTTATAATTTGCCACCATCACCTCTTCGTGTTTCTCACCCTTCCCTTCCTTTTAAACCTTCCTGATCCTGTTCCTTCTTATCCTCCTCCTCCTTCTATCCCTCCTGTTCATTCGCCATACCTTCTTTTTTATTAGCGTTATCGTCCTTCATGTTTTTTTTTTTCTTTTTATAATTTGCCACCACCACCTCTTCTTATTCCTCACACTTCCTTTCCTTTCTAATCATCCTGGTCTTGTTCCTCCTAATCCTCCTTCTTCTTTTCTTCCTATTCATTCCCTTCCGCTTTTCCCCCCATTACTTCTTACTCGTACTTCTTCTCTTCCTTGTCCTATTCCTCTTCCCATCCCTAATTCTCTCTCCCTCCTTCACTCTGACCCGATGCCATAACAGCCGTCCACCTCCCTCTGCTGTTGCTGTT